>NW_027110330.1:4111-33210 GCF_000696795.3 Halyomorpha halys
GATCAGACCCAGTCCTCGATATCTCCTGGGTGCGTACAGCATCGCCGACGAGGTGTTAGCGGAGAGCCCAATGATACTCCTGCGGATATTGGTATCAATGCCCTCCAATACCGCAGTACGTATCTTTGTAAGGGGAGCAGTCTGGAGAGGGTAAACAAGGCCCGGGAACAAGTATTGGTTGACAACGTTGATCTTTTGTTCCAGTTTGAGGAGACATGAGCTCACCAACTTATCCAGGTTATTATTTAATTTTGTCACCACCTCTTCTCCAAATACTAGCTCTCCCGAGAATGTACATCCAACGAACGAATAAATGGTGATCCAATCTTCACTCTTCAATTCAAACTGTCACTCCCGTGTATAATGTTCTGGAACTTTTTCTCCTATATCAACAAAACTAATTAAATTAAATTTAAAAATTAATTTTTATTTATGAAATAGTAGTTAAGGCTACCCTGTTTTTTTTTTTTATCGATTTTCTTCTTCAAAATCTTATGTGAAAATCTTTTAAATGCACTTCGGACAGTAACTCCCTCCAACTTTCTACAAGAATTTTTTTTTTTATTTGAATCGTTTATAAACTAGCTTAAAATTTCCTTTCGTTTGAGACGTATCAAATACTAATCGAGGGGTTGAAAAAAATGATAAGGAGGTTTTACCGAGCATTTAGAAATTTCAGAACTGGAATATGACAGTTTGTATGAGAATTATCCTAAAATGAATCATTGTAGTTTCCCCGCTTTACCTTACTACATATGGTGAAGGTGATTGAGGTTTGAGGATGAAAAGTTTATCAGCCCGACTTCACCTCCTCTCTTCTCATCTACCTTAAAACCTACCATGGACCATCAATTGCGCTTTATACCTGCTTTAACTTAACTGTCACTTTTTACAGATTCATAATAATTTCTACTCCGTATCTCACGTTGCTTAAATATAGGAACTAAATACTTCTACTTTATGTCAATTAAATATCCCCACTCTATAAATTAATCATAGGAGATAGACGTAATTATATATAACTACTTTTTTTTTCCATATCTTTAATTCATCAATATTTCACCCTCTCTTTGTTAGGTTAAGTGTTCTATATAGGTTTCTGATTAAATCTTCAGATTTAAGCATCAATATCTTCAGAAAATGTGGAATCTATAATAACTGTGCACAATAAAAAAATTTTCAAGTCTATAATAAAAAAAAAAAAAGTTTTCATTTTATCAAGTTTGACTTCATCTCAATTAAATTGCATTATTTAGCAAACCTCATATTAATCAAACTTTTTTTTTACATTTATGTTATCCTTTTTTAAATTCCTTTCAGAGCTCCCAAAAGTCGTCCAGTAGAAGATCTCATTCATTAATTGAATCACCTATCGTAAAAAGAACTCAAAACCAGCCAGTCACTTTACAGAGTTGGCTACTGAAAAGAGGAAGTGAGGGATTAATGCTTTGGAAAAAGAGATGGTGTGTTCTTTCTGATTACTGTTTGTTTTATTACAAAGGTAAATAAATAATACCATTCACTTAAAAAACAAATAATATTTGTCTGAATTATAGTTTCTTTATTACAGACCAGTCCGAAGAGAAATTACTTGGATCACTAATTCTTGCATCTTATGAAATATCAGCTTGTAATCCTGAAGAAAAAGGTTATAAAAAGTTTAGTTTCAAAGCAGAGCATGCTAATATGAAAACATTCTATTTTGCTGCTGAAAATCAACTGCATATGGAAGAATGGATGAAAGCTTTAAAATGTGCATCTCTTCTAGAAGGAAATTATAGGTTTGATATTAACTTTACTAATTAACACAAGTGGACACAAACAGATTTAGATTTAGGTAAACGGTTAAATCTTAATATGTTAGAAAAGTTTAAATATCTATCTGTCAAAATTTCATCAATAATAGAAATAACTATTTGAGATACAAGTATAACCTTGCCTATATCATTTTTATTTCTAAAGATTTCAATTTTGATTTGGGTACAAAACATAGTACTTATTCAGAACTTTATTCTATTAACAAAAAAAAGTTTGTATTTTTTTGTTATATTTCTTTTTAATATTTTAAAATATGAATCCACTAATTAATTGACTTTTTAGCACATGTAATAGGGCTTGTGCCTGTTTTAAATTCTATAAAAATATGTAATCTTAGAAAGATAAGATTATATTTTTGTTTTAACACAGGTATTAGCTATTTATAAAATAGTTAATTACAATTATTACAGATTTAAAAAAAAAAATTTCGATTTCCTCTGATGATAAGTAAATGTATTAAATTAAGTTTAACATTATCTGGTGCCATACTGTTTTCAACATGACTTAAATGAGTGATAAAATAATAAGAAATGTAATAATATAATTAACTGATACTAATAAAAGTTTTCATCAGAATTTTAGCATTCCAAAAAAAAGTTTAAAAACAAACAGGTGACAGAGTGATTCTTAAATTTTAATCTTCATATATGTTTATATTCTGTTTTTTCATTATAATTTTATAATTTTAATGTTTAATTCTTAAATTAAATATGTTTTATACATTTATGGGAATGGGGTAGTTCAATGGATTAAACTTAAAACCTCTTATTCCTGAACCCAGCTGTAGCAGAAAATTGATTTTATGTTCAACCAGTCATAAATTAATTCTAGTACCAGGAGAACCTTCTGGGGCATACCCGGCCTCTATGAAGTAGGAGTAAAACTGGTAGTAAAGCTTGATCCTTGCCAGATCACCTCTTTCCGTAATCATTGGTCAAGAAACAGTTTTAAACCCTATTTTCATGTTTGTTTTTTGTTTTTTTGTATCGGTTTGTGTACATATTTAGTTTTAACTATATATATATTTATGCTGATTTCTATCTTTTCATTAACCCCTTTTTGATCATTCTTCACTTTATTTATTATTATTTTTTTTTTTTTATAGTGATGATCGAAAAAAATCATCAGACATGAGAATATTTCATCAATCCAGCAAAATTTTTGATGAATCTCAATCCACAACAAATAATGATTTGCTTTCGGGAAATCAGAAAACATCAGAAGCTCAACCTGTTTATGTAAATGCTCCACCTAAGCCTAAACGGCTTAATGAGTCTTCATCTCCTGAATGTTCAATTGAAATTCAAATCAGAGATGACAACTACCACACTTATCAAGGTCAACCATACCATATCCAACCTAGCTTATCAGGACCTCAAAATTTCACAATGCAACCCCAGCATGCAAATTATGAAAGAAGAACTCCTGATATTTATGGAAGGGCAAGTTTTGTTCATCCTGTAACCAAGCCTGTGAATCTTAACAATTTATATATTCAAGATGAACAAAATATGCTTTCTAATTTTTCTAAAGAACAAATCATATCATATACACCAAAACATTCTTCTATAAATAGTCACTCCAGGCCTCATAGTGTTGATTTTTTAGAATACCATAGTAAAAATGGTTCTAGTGCAGTTGGTTCAGATATTGTTGAAAAACCATCTATACCTTACAGACCAAAATCTAGTTTAAGTGCTATCAATGCCAATGAAGAAGAAGGGACTCATTGGTCAGCAGAAGAATATGCTAGAAAAATGAGACAGTCTTCTATGTATGTGAAACCACTTTCAAAAGCTTCATCACCATTAAGAACCGAAACACTTCTTGTAAATAAAAGTTTTGTTCCTAAAACTACAACATATACATCTGAATCACCTGGAATAAAACATGAGGTTGTGATGAAGTCGGAAAAATCTTCTGGTTCCCTATACAGGTTTGAAACAATTGTTTATCTATTTCTACTTAATATATTTATGGACTAAGCATATTAAATACTCTAAAAATTGGAGAAAATTGGGTTAAGGTAAAACAAAAATGAAAGGTGCACAGCCCCGAACAAATAAACCATAACCTTCAGTTTATAAGCCTCAATATTTTAATAGTACAAAATAATAAAATATTTTTTCTTCAAGGATCCTCTTTAACTGTTCAACGTACTGTTTAGCTGTACTCAGTTGACGTTTGTGCAAGAGTTCTGTGGTCAGTGTTCACAGTTTAATCATTATACCTTCAGGTAGCAGAATTTCTAATCTGCCAGTCTTCAATTTTGCCTCTAATTTATACAGTGATCTGTCAGTTCTTTTCAGTTCTCTTTGTAAACACTAAAGTTACCTACTTGACACCTAAGACAATGAGGCTATAGTAAAGTATACTGTCAATATCTACACACAGCACTAAAAATAATATTAGTTATCTTACTAAGTTATATTCTTTCTTATAAGTTATAATTTTCTTTTTAACCTAACTGTAATAACAGCTTCATGGCTGTTTTAGATGGAGATAATCCTCAAGCATTTTATAATCACTATTTTACCACTACATTAACTTTTGAAGAATTCCTCACCTCACTGATTCCTCTTGTGTTTACTGATAAATCAAAACTTAACCCTTTTTTACTTGTGTATCTTTTATTTTATTCCGGAAGTCCCTGATGTGACTGGTTTCTCCATGCATCTCTCGAGGGTATGGTGCTATTGCATCTTGGCTTTTAAATTACAATGAACATATTCCTAATTAATAGTTATTAATTTGGAATGTGTTATTTCTGGGTGTGAACACTTTTTTCACCTTATACTCATAATGTTCTGAATCATGTATGCTTCAATGATAGAGTAATTACTTTTAAAATATAAAAATTCTATTTAATTTGAGTACATTAATTTTTGCAAATCAATGCTATAAATTTTATTAATTTAAAATTTATCATTTACATCTTTCTTCTTTCAACAGATCACAACATACATTGGATAACAATGAAAAAACCTTTTTTCGATCAGCAAGTGCTCGTTTATTTAGAGCAATGAGCCCAGTCATGCCTACAAATGAGTTCAAACTGCAGACAAGTGATCATAAAGCTCATGAGACACCAGGATCAAGTAGGGACTCTGAAAATCCTGTATCAAGTTTGTCTCCCATTAATAAACACCACATGGTATGTATCAACTGGTTATATAAATAAAGTTACTTTTAGGTAAATCAAAAAAGAATTTAAAGAGAGGTATATTCAGGTGTTTATAATTAAATTTTAGAGGGATAAGCCATTGGAACGTCTTTTGCTATGGAAAGAAAGAATGAGTCAATCCCCTTTACAGAGAAAAAATGCTGACAAAATAACCACCGATCAGCATGGTAGTTACATCTCACAGAAGAAAAAGAACAGTAGCAGTTTATCAAGCAATGATAGTAGGAACGAAAATTGTGAATTGCATGCTGTTGCCACCAGTGATTTATTACCTTTCTGTGATGGGGAACCCAATGCATTATTGAAAGACATTAGTTTACAAATTGAAGAGGATCATTTGGCAGCAGCTTCTCCATTGAGCTTATGTGACTACTCTCCTGATCATCATGGTAATTTTTTGTTAATGATATGTTCATTTTGAGTTGCACCAAAGTAGTTTCTAACTCATTACTAACAATGGGTTTTAAAGTATATATTAATTAATAATTTTGTTATTCTCCTAATTTAACAGGTTTTTAGGAGGGCTAGGCAATATTTTGAGAAAGTGGGCGCTAACCACTTGTCCCTAAAATAACCTTCTAAGCATTTCATATTTGACACTGTTGAAATTTAAAATAGAGAGTAGATGGCATGTCCAAAATTGAAAATAAACATTTTATGAAGTTATTAGCAATCTATGAGAAATATGTCTCTTAGCTCTCAGCCTTTTTATAACTCCTAAATATTTATTAATAACTATTTTTGCTTACATTAAAATTTAAAGAAAAAAATAAATATTGGAACTCTCTGTTCTGCTATTAATTACATTATTAAAGAGGCTTTGTCTAACCTGTTTTTGCATTGCTGCTTGTTATGCCACCTCTAATAAGACATTTTCGTAGTGTTGGTACATTCCTTTTGAGTTTTTTGTTCCAGCACTAGTTATTGCGTTCATGCGTTCCAACACTTCAGAAACACAAGAAAAATTCAAGTTACAGCTTAATTCATGCGATCAAATCTTTTCTTACAACAGTTTACGTCATGTCCATTCTTTAATTGTTTTTAAACTCACATAGTGGGTGTGTGTGTGGGAAGGGGAGAGGGGGTTGCGTGTGTGAATGTGTGGTGTTTGTGGCTTCATCATAATAGCATGTCATAGGCGTTGATGACCAAAGGGTTTTACGCCTTTAAACAACAACAAGCAAACAAACAACTTACATAGTTCTTTGTATTTAGATCAATGTATTCAGGTAGTCTTAATTTCTAGATTTGGTTGATGATATTTAGTTTTTATTATTATTATTATTATTTGTTACTCACTTTTACTTTTGCCTTCTCCCCCCTACCCGATGATTTTTCACATACAGGGATAGTCCAAGAGCCCATGCAAAACAATATACATTATCTGATAAAAACTTTGATAATACTTTTTTGAATCTTTATTGCATTGTCAATGAAGAAAAAAGTCTGCCAGTCATATCATACTACCCACAAAATGGTAGTTGTTTCAAACTGTAAAAAATTTCATTCAGAACTCCATATCTTTAAAACTTACAACAATCTTAGAAAACCTAATAAAGCATAATTTCGTAAAATATGAGCCCTAAAAGAACTATTTATGTTCAATAGTTCCAGAGATATACATTTTTAGAAAGCAACATTTCATAAAAAATGTACTGAAAAATCATTAGTTAGTGAATTAATTTTGGGAAATCTATACTTCAGAAACCATATTTATTTGCACATGAATATGAATTTTACAAATGAAATTATGTCTGAACAACTAGAAACCAATTTTGTCATATATCATAAAAACGACTACTTCTACAACGATAGATGTTATAAACCACTTTATATTACATTAAACTAGCTTTAATTTGAGTGCTGACTGACCATTAATACATTTAATGGTTCCTGAGATACGTTTTCTCAAAATATATTCACTAGCCTACTGATTTTTTGGTATTTCGTTATAAATTGCTGTTTTTTAAAAACTGTAACTTGGGAACTATTGAATATAAACAACTTTTTCATGTATTATTACTCTGCTTTTGGGATTGTTTGTGTAACCTATCATCCATCATAGCAATTTCACTGAGAACTATTTAAGGTATCTTAATTTATTTTGTCTTTTCATAAAATGTTAGGTTTTCCACATGGTTTCTTTCAATACTGGTATTCAAGATTGAGTTAGGCTATATGTACCACCTATCTCTGCCTTCTAGCTTTCATGAGTTGCTGATAGATATATTTCATTGAATAATTCCTTATTATTCTTCCTTCCTCTTTTATATTTTCTTGCTGTGATTCCAGGTTATTCCTGTTATAATCTTGAAGACTTTTCTTACAAATCTGAGAATCCTTCTTTCTTGTGTTCCCGCCAATGACCAAGTTTCATGATCAAAGAACAGAACAAATTTTATCATGTCACTTTAGACCCTTAGCTTCCGCTTTCTTGTTATTATGTGGGATTTCAGTAATCATGGGAAGGAGAAAATTATTGTTATATTTTAAACTGATCATTTGTTGAAATATTAAAAGAAATGAGGAATTCAAACATTTAGGAACAAAGTTCCTACAACAAGGATTGTGTCAATCGGATTAGTTTTATTTAGAATCATGTATTTTATTTTATCTTCATTTTTTGCAAACTGGTTTGTTGCTTTGCTTCTCAAATCTATAGCTATGTTTAACAGCATGGATGAGAAAATATCTCCTTGCCTTAGACCTGTTTTACTTTAGAGGCTTTTTCATGTGTCATTACTCTGCTTCTGGGATTATTTGTGCAAGCTCTCGTCTCTCTTATCAATTTTACTGAGAACTACATTCAGTCCCAATTTTTCATTGACGGTTCCTGTTCTCTGAATTACCCTATACTTTGCAATTAACTAGTAGTGTATGCTCATCTTCAGGGATGTTGTTAAAGGGTGGCAGGATGGGTATCATTCCTCTCCAAGTTGAGAACCAACTTCAAACTGGGAAAATGTTGGTAAAACATAAATTAAAGGGGTTATTATACTCAAAATTGCATTTAAACACTTAGTGAGCTATGTGCTCAGTCCTGGCACCAATTTAAGGGATTAGGTACTCTTAACATCAAAAGGCCTCAGACAATACTCATTCAGTAAGGTTAGGTTAGCGAGACAGGAGATTATATGACTAGAGAATCGGACGTGGTGCAGGGTCCCAATCTACAAACCACTTATAACTGGCGAGTTTTAAGGGTATAGGTCTTAAATTTTCACCAAATGGAAGCACAATCATGCAGTTGAAAACAGGTTTTAAGGGTGTTCGTCTTAAATCCTTGCTGAACAGTTACAGCTTGTGGAGTATTTGCCTGCAGTTGAGCTGATAGTATTTGCTATCAGCAAGTACTGAAGGTCTTAGCCTTATATTATTACAGGACAGAGATGGTTAAAGGAGTCCTTGTTCACATCCAAAGGTATTAAGGATAAAGAAGAAACCTGAAGGAAAATTAGTGAAACAACAACGCAATATTTATTATCAAAACAGTGGTAGAATGATCTGATCTCCTTATGTCTATGTATTTACTAACTATATCGTAAGAAATGGAAATCCATTTTGGCTTTTTATTTAATACTTTATAAACTGTTGTAAGCTGTATAAATAATAAAGCCATGTAGACTAACTATTACTTTTCTTTAATTTTTAATTTCTCAACTTATTTAAACTGAGAAAGGTAGTGCTGGTAGAGGAGTGGGTTCAGATAGTGTTTTTCACAAAGAGAAGTGATCTCATTTTACTTTCAATGATGCTAAATTATAATTATAATGATAGAGTGTATATATATATATATATACACACACATTTTTTTTATATAATACAAATCAATTTTTGGATTCAAGTTATATTGCAAAAAAAAAAAAATTATAAACCAACAAAATAAACTAAGTAATTCAAATATATTATAAGATATATGAACCATATTTAAAAATAGTAAAATCTAAATTTTCCAATAATAGGAACTACATTTACAAATCATAGGAACTACATTTACAAATAATTTTAGCTCCATATAGAATAAAGTTTATACAATTGTAATTATTGTATTATATTATATTATCATATTATTTTATAAATTTTCTTCAGATTATTTTCTACAATTAAAAACTGTTGGCTGATAGTTGAAAATGTCTAGATTACAATAAAGCTTTTAAGACAAATAAAAATTGTGGTGGATGAGGTAGTGACTTGCCAGTGATATTTCTTTTTGAAAGAACGGTAAAATAATGGACTGTTGATCTTCTTTCTTTTGCATATAGTGAAATACTCTGTGGAGAGAAAACTCCCAAAAAGATAGCTAGTTTGGAATTTTTCATTAATTCACAGAATTGTGTTGTTTATTTGTCGCTACCTTTCCAAAAATTATTTATATTGGATTATTTTGTAATTAAGTCAAGCTAAAATTGCATAGTTTCTGGTTCTGGTTTAATTACTGATAATAATAAAGTTCAAAAACCTCTAGTAATGAAACTGTCTAATGGGAACAAATGATTGCAAAGTAACAAGCCATGATAATCTGTGCCATTGAATATAATCCAAAATATGATTAACCTCAGATTTTTTTTTTAGTATTTAATTACTTTAGAAATAAAAATCAACAGTTGACAACCCAAAAATTCATAAGAGGCTAAATATTATTAATACATTTTATCATCAGATTCTATGTTCATATATGTTTTATGAGGAACACTGAATAATGGGAAATGATGAAATGTTTCTCAGCAACTTGAAAAATATATATTTAGTTAACTTTAATTAATGGCTTAGAAGTAATATATGTGTATGTGTGTATGTATGTATATAATAAACTTTTTTTTTTGTCTCTGAATTGCATTTAATAATTATTCATACTAGAATCTATCTAAAATTTTATTAAAATGTTTTTGATTAGATTTCTATTTACTAAATTTCCAAATTAATTACATGTTTCTCTATAAATATATGCAAATTAATATGACTAAAAGAAATGTATTTTACAGCCCATTTTTCATAAACAAAAACATAAAATACCTTAATAAATAGAAATAATTTTTTTTTATAAATATTTTTATTTGTTAGGTTTCCAAAATTAAAGTATACAAAAACAAAAATGTTTTTCTGTTACTAGGGTTTGA
Organism: Halyomorpha halys; assembly: GCF_000696795.3. Taxonomy (NCBI): domain Eukaryota; kingdom Metazoa; phylum Arthropoda; class Insecta; order Hemiptera; family Pentatomidae; genus Halyomorpha; species Halyomorpha halys. Next base: position 14,231 of record NW_027110330.1, read on the forward strand.
AGAAAGTGAATCAAAGCAAGAAAATCTGACTTTAAATCTAAAAAATAATAATACATTGGAAAAAAGAGTGATAAATTCTGAAATAAATAATACATTACTCAATGAGATGAAAAGGATGAGCATACATTCAGATACAGTGGAAACTACAAGTAATAACAAAATAAATGACAGTCATGAGTATTCAGAAAACAAAAGTTGTTCAAGTATAAAAGCAAAGTATATTATTTTTAATAAAGATTGCAATTATTCTAGAAATAATAATACAAATACTAATGAAATTGATGCCCACAAAAAAAAATTTGTTCCTAATTCACTTGTTAATGAAGAATTTATTAAAAAAGGAGACAAAAAGCAATTGGGAACTAAACTGAGTATTGTTCAAACTGAAAAAGATGAAGAATGGGGAATGAAATTGGATGAATCAAGAGTAATAAAAGAGTTTTCATATCACTATATTACTGCTGAGCATGATGAATATTCCCCTGTTCCAAACAATGTAATTCATGGTAATTTTAAAAGTAGGTTAAGGAAACCTAGTTCCTCTCAAAGCAAGAATGTTCTTCAAGAAAATCTGTACAGTGCTACAATGATGCCGTTATTGTCCTCAGAAAACACCATTCAAAATGATAAAAACAATGATTCATCCAATAATTTTAGTAGCAATAATGTTTATCATAAAAAAGAAAACAGCCCATGGCAAAAAATAAGTAATAAGAGTCAAAAGAAATTCAGTAAAAGTGGAATAATAAATAAAGGAAATTCATTAAGGAGCTACCGCAAAGAAACCTCTAAATCATTATCAAAAGAAGCTGTTTCTAGTTCAGTTAAATTTCATGACAATTTTGAAAAAAGACAAGTCCAAAGTGATTCCGAAGCCCTCCTTTATGATACATCAAGTGATGTTGAAGAAAAACATATTTTCCACCGAGAACACTTGGAGAAACCTGCTATTTCGAGTGATGATGAACGTGATGAAGAAGTTGCAGCTGTCTTAGCTAATGAAAAAAGCTTCATTGCTTCTGATTTTGAATCAGTGAATTCACAGGTAATAACTAGCCCGAGTTTAGATGGCCGAGATAAAACCACCCTCCACAGTAACAATGTTTCTGCAGTTGAATTAGGTATCATTAAGAAAGATTTAGAAAATAATACATGTTTTCAAATATGTCATGAAAAAAATCTTTCAACATCAACAGATGTTAATTCAGATATCCAAGAAGAAAATTATATGCCTATGACACCTAGAAAAAAAACATCTAAAAATGAACTAGTCCATTCAAGAAGTAATTCTGCTTCACATACATTAATTATAGAAAACCTGCTCAGCTCCACTGAAGAAAGTCCTTATGTAGAGATGACTCAAAATGGTCCTTCTAGTTCTTGTTTTACGTCTAATTCTTTTCATCAAAATAGCCCTAATGGGATTAATAAGTGTTCATATACAACAGTTTCAGAAACTCCACGATATTGTGAAATAGGAAAAAACAAAGATGTTCAATATGAATTTATTTACAACACGTCCCTATCACAAGAGCCTGTGTACATGGAGGTGGCAACATTAAAGGAGAAGAGAGATCATAAGACATCATTTTCAATGATAAATGAGAAAAATATTGATAATCTCAATTTTAATCAAAACAGTTCAAAAGAAAATATCAATCAAAATACAGTGGCTTCAAGACCATCACTACCAGATATATTAAATACTACAACACCATCATTAAATCAAGGCTCTGGAAGATCAGATAGCTCAGATGCTGATGATGAAGCATCAAAAGATTTGGACTCATTGGATGCTCCAAGACATCCTCGTTTCAGTCTCTCTGACACATTCAGACCAGCATCGTATTACCTTGGTGGCAGTTTGGGAGAAAGGACTATTATAGCTATTAATTCTGAACACCCAGATTCATCAGATAGTGATCTTGTTTCACCCCCTCCGATACCTGCAAGCTCACCACCCTTAGATGATTTAGATATCTCTATTGATTCTACAACAATCAATAAAGATAGTGCTCATTCGGTGCAATTAAAAAATGAAACTACACATGATTACTCGAATGAAATTTTCAATGAACCAACGATGAAAGAATTGAGATCATCTTATAAACTCAAAAAAATCATCAGAAATTCAAATACTAATCTGTATGAAGCCAGTTCAGAGGAATCTGTTGACTATGAAAAAAGAGAACAGAGGTTGAAGAGGCGCCCTTTGTCAGCTGATATACTAAATAGTTTGCAAGACTTTAATTTTATTATGCCCTCACCAGAAGTAGATATACTAGAAGATTCAGAAAATGCAAAAATTAAAGGTATTTATGGGGAAGAAAATGAAAGCATTGAACCAAGTAATCTTTTTAGTTTAAAAATTTATAAAGATGAAGATAAAAAATATAATAATTTCTTTTCTACCAGTAGAGATGATATATCTATTGATATTTTTGATTGTGAGAGTTTAAATGATTTTAGGTTCAAGGATAATAGATTAAATCAAACTGAGTTTTTGTATAGCAGTAACTTCGCAGAATCAGCACAAAAAAATGATGGAATAAAGTTCTCTTTAATGAATCCATATGAAAATTTGAGAAGACCAGACTCTGAAATACATGATTGTAATAAAATTTTAGAAAAAGACAGCAGTTTACTCGATGATGCAGGTAAAGACAAATATTCTTCTACATTCAACATTGTGAATGCATTTTCCAATCCTAACGCTGAACATAATACTGCTCCTTATTACTATTCAGACTTACTTAAAATAGATACAAAACATTTTAGTGATTATGAAAAAGGTAAATGGAAAGAACCACCTTTAAATGATGTTAATGAGAATGTTACAGCTACCTGTTCCAATGAAAAAAATGTATGTTACCATTCATTAAGCGACTGTGGTTTAATAAATAATAAAAATTCTACTAATGAAGTTTATAAAGATGGTTACTGCATGATAGATGACAGTAGTAACATAGAAGAACCTACCAAACATGCAGAAATGCAATTCCGTTCAAAAACTCCTAATTCTTTTGACAGTACTTGTAATATTAATCATATCAAAACTCTTCATGAGCTCCAAACTAGAGAAACTAGTGAAGTAATAACACCACACAGGTCAAGATCATTGGAAGGGCTTTTAAATGACCACGATTGTTCAATCAAAAACCAAGAAAATCATCTTTTTCAAAAAAATTCTATTGTCAGACTGATAAAAACCCAATCACATAAGAATTGCTTAAGGAATAATTGGAAATGCAGAGAAAATGTTAACAGGTTGCGTAGTAAATCTTCTAATACACCAGATATATGGGAAGAAGATTCTTTATGGAGAGAAAGTTTGAGAAAGGTCAGTATTAGGCACACACGTTCATTAGAAGACTTGGATAGGAAAGATGGTCCACAATCTTCAATGATACCCTCTCATATTGATACTGAAGAAACCTGTGGTAACTTAAATATTCCTACTAATTTTGATGAAAATAGTTACCCACTAGCCAAAGATAGCCCTACTATTATTAATATTGATTTTTTAAAAACTGACTCAAAAACTAAACCTGATATGACCCAAAGTAGTTTTAGAAAACATGAATTAAAAAGGAAAATCACTTTGGATGATAATCAAATAAATAATAATTCTGAAACTGTGAAAATTAGAGAGGTTGGAGATGGAACAAATAGTTCATTCGAAATTGATAGAGAAAAATTAAGACAGTGGGATCTAATGTCAAGCGCTCCAGCAATGCTCAGTTCAAATAGAGCTGTGATTAAGCCAATCACAGAAAGAAACTCACTCTTTACATCTTCGTCCTTATCAGGTTAGATTTTCTTTACATTTCTTTGGTGTACGGTTCTTTTCTCAATAATGATTGGTAAATCACTTGAATGGCTTGGATTACTATGGTGTTGGTTACTAATTAAATCGTTTTCAATAACCTTCAATCCAAATGAATACTGGGAAGGTTCTTCCCAAAATTTTGGATAAAATTCTTATGCTATGAATCTATTACAAAAATTGCTTATTAAATTAGTCGTGATATAAATTGACTGTAAGAATTTTTCTTAAGTTATGAAATTGGAGATTACTTTTTTAAGTGTTTGTGGAAGTTATTTATACAATGTGATTAATTTATTGTGGGCATAAATTTATCTAAATTATTGTTTGAATCTTTAAATAAATGTTTTAACCTGTGATTGCATTGTGCATGCATTAGAAAACTTTCTTTAAGCTTTTAAAATCTAGATTCAACTCTTTTCTTATAAATTTATTTAGCATGAGTCTATTTAGTTTGTATTTTTAAAATTGTATTCTATCATTTGTCACATAATATATAAATGTTAGTTATGGAATAAGCTATATAAATCAATCACATAGATTCAATTGGATTAAGTAGAAATTTGAAACTGCAATAACTAATAAGCAGTTGCCCTGTCCTGCATGGAATGAATAATAGTTATACTAATTTATTATATACTAATTTTTCTAGGAGTGAATTATTTTTGATAATTGAGAACAATTTCTTAATGCTTCCAAACTGTTTGAATTTTTTTTTCATCAGTTTTTATGTATAAATATTATTCATTTATGTTGTCTTAATACAAAAAATTAACTGTTATTAATGAATCTACCAATTAGATTCATACACAAGGGTTACAGTAAGTACTTACTTATTTTATTATTACTATTTTTTGAAGGCAAAAACTAGTAACTCACCTTGATTTTCCATTATGTATTTTTGACCTTGGTCAACTTCATTATTTTAAGTAGGAACCCTTCTTATGTATTCGCATTCCAATCGCTCTGGTATCTGCATATCTCCATTCTAGCAACATCTTAGCCATTCTATTTTTATCACCTGCAGATCGTCTACCCAGCCCATTAACATGTCTATCTATTAACCAGAAATATTTTCTCAAATTGTGTACATTATATACTATATGTATATATAATAAAATATACATCTCTATAATTGGTAAAAATAAATTTAAAAATATCTTTAGTTATAAGAACAAAACAAGAAATAAATTTTTAAGTATGCGGCTATTAAGTAAATCCTCGATCCTGAGCCTTTTTAATAATGATTTTTTTTTTTGTCGCTCAGTTTTGAATGCAGTTAGTTCTGTTCAATGAGCATCATAATTTAGACTCATGCTCACTTCAAAACAAGGCAGCAAAACAAAAAAAAATGTTATGATCACAATCGTAGGTAATTTAAATACTAGTATTTAAATAAATAAGTAAATAATAGTATTATAATGTTTATTAGAATTTATTCAAGGGAAAAAATAATTCCTTTTTATATAGTTATATATAATTCCTATATAATATAACTATATTTATATATAGTTCCTAATATAATTCAAAGTGGTTGTTATTCTTAATAAGAACCCCAAAAATGTTAAATATCATAACTCCCTCAAACATTCCCAGTGAAACCCGCCAATGATTGTACCGTCTATGTAGGAATTTCCATGTGAAAATTTCTCATGTAACTCATGAAGTAATTTTTTCATTTGCCTGGCTGGTCCCACCGACCAAGATATTTTTCTAAATTGTAAGAATCTCTTTAGTGCAGTGGTTCCCTACTGGGTGCCAGGATTGCCGTGAGCGAATGCTACTTTCTCGAAATATTAAAAAAGAAAAAGTGCTATTAATTTATTTTATTTTTTCAACTAAATAAAGAAAACTCATGTCTCTTTCATGTCCACTTGTCAAACCTTCTGCTGCGCATGAGATATTATAATATTACTAGCTCACACTGGTGCATCTGCTACCTTTGTGCCTGGAAAGCAGCATTTAACTCCGGTACGACTTCCTGCTCTTTTAGTAGTTAAGGTCTATTTTCTTCGTACTTGGTTGTTGTCCATGTTTTTGACCCATGGGTGAACACTGGACGTACCAAATCAAGTGTAGGTGAATTTGAGTACTGGAGTGAATAAATCAGCTTTCACGAGTTCTTGAGCTTACTCTGAGTTTACTTCAGACCCCAAATATATATAGGACTCTACTTTCTGGAACTTGAAAGGCCAATGTTGAGGAACATGTCATGATTTCTATTACCATAAATTATCATATTATTGTTTTGTTTTTTGTTCACTTATAATGAGGCCAAATTTTCAGGGTTTTTTTTCCTTAGGGTTGGCTTATTAGGATGTCTAGGACGCTATTTTAGAATTTAAAATATTTTTTTCCCGTACAGAATTCACGATTCAGATTTATTCTTAACGCAGCTAGTATATTTTGGTGAAGAGGCATTTATTAAGTTATTGCGAGTACTTAATAATTTAAAACTGGATCTTCACTTAACAGAGAGAATTTATACTGTAATATAATAATTAATAATAATGGTAATTATAATAATTTCTTCAGATTTCTTCGATGTCCTTTTACTAGGCCATATATTACAGTTTAGACACTACAATTCTCTAATAATCTGAAGCCACTTTTCCTCATCGCTGCGAATTTAAGTAACTCTATTTCGCCTCCCACCCCTCCCCTTCCTCGCCATTTCTGGCATACGGGATTAGGCAGCAGTGGGGTAGTGCGCTAGGGTATTACGCATATACCTGCTAACAATAAAGATCAATTTTATTTTACTACTGAGGTAGGTTTATTTTATTTATTGGGGTACATTTTTATTTGAACCGTGGTGCAGCCCAGCGCTCAAGTGAGCGCCTTTTAGATGGGGTTGTATCTTATCCACCTGCATCCATCCGGGTGTCTCCTCCAGCACGCAGCCTAGTCCAGTCCTCCTGGTCTCAGTCTGCGTCTGCTTCTTCTCCTTCATCTTCTCGTATTGGTGACTCACCGATCGCGGGTGTTCCAGACTTTCATAATGTAAAGTGCGTCGGGCCGACCACCTCCTTCCACTCGTAGATGAATTTCCTAAAGAAGGGATAATTCTCCTTCTCCATCAAACGAGGGAAGTCCGACTCACCGAGGGCAAATATGCCTGTTTTCCTCAACAACCTGGCCCGATGTTCTTCCATGGCGGGCAATCCAACACTACACACTGCAGTTTCAGGGGCTCCACGAGTAGGGAACCGGCGGGTCGATTTCTTCTCAAAGCTTTGTAGCTTTTCCCGGAACCTACCATTTTATGTCAGGACCTGCGAGACCCAATAATCTGGAAGGACCCACCCCGCTCTCAGTCTTGAATGGACGGTAGGGAAGAACTCCCTCAGAATGGCACCCGTCTGGCTCCCCAGCCAACGGTCATTCCATTCTTCAATAGAATGCTCCCGCAGCTTTTTCTTTCATAAGTTCGGGGTCTCGCCAATCCTCTCTCAGAGTCCCTCCGATACTAACTCCTCTTCACTTCGTACTTAGCGAAATCCTCCTTGAGGGTGAGGTCCTACTCGGCTTACTTATTTTCACAATCATGACAACTAAGTTATTGTACTGTTCAGTTTTTAAGTCTGTTCTGTATTAGCCGCCCCCGGATCAAGTTTGGTTTAGAAAGCAAGTGCGATCTTCACCACGCCTCTTAGCGGCTTACTCGTTTTACGTTCTATACTAAGTTAATGTGCAGTTTTTTATTGTACATCATTGTTTTTAATTCAACTTTAAGCCCGTATCTGAAGAGTTACAAACTTCAGAATTTACACACAAGTCTAAGTCAGTTTCAGTTATTCTCTTTTCATTTAATTATCCTAACAGTTTATTTTGGAGCTGCGTGGTTACGCGCCAGTGTACCAACCCACAGGTTGTCGATCGAACCCGGCTTTTTTCATGCACAAAATAATGCAAAACTCACTAACAACCTCCCCCCCCCGGGCATTTGTGAGGCCCGTTAGCCAATGGATGGCACTCACAAAAAATAGGCGTGGGAGTGAGGAACCCACTCTGCGAAAAAAAAAAAACAGGTCAAGAAACGCGCGATGTATTAGGAAATACATCGCGCGAGGACTTAGGCCTCCATTGTTTGTTGCCCATAAAATAATAATAAGTTTATTTTACATATTTTGAACCAAATTGGTAAAACCAGCAATGTATTTGTGAGTACTAAATGTAATTCACTCAATTCATTCTATTTTCTTCATTTCATTTTGTTTTTCATCATTTTCTATTGTATTCTCATTACTTATGTTTCACTCCACTCTTACGCCCCAAATCAACTTAAGTATTAAAAAATTGTTTTCTGGTCCTTCATCTTTGATTAGAGGTTTGTTACAACCGCTTTTTTATCTCAACCATGGACGTTATGCCACATAAGTGTACTAAGAGTAGTTTATAACGTTTATTATTGTATATAATAAACGTTAATATAAACTGTATAGAGTTTTCATCAAAATCGTAGTTGAATAACTTTTGTTCTCTCTTGGGCCCTTGGGGCCTCCTGTTGGAGAAAACATGATTCAGTCTTAGTCCATTTTCTTTTTTATATATATTAAAGAATGAAGGGATCTGCAAATAGAATGTAACTGGGGAATCAAACTCACGAAATAATTTATCATCAAGAAATATCTTGTCTTCTACGTTTTTAGTCTGTTTTATGAGTGAACCTATAAATTGTCTTAGAAGCGCAAAAAAAAAAAATATAAAGAAATAAAAGAAAAAAAGACTCTATATTGAACTAACCTCGCAATGTTTTGCAGTTAAATGCATTCAAGACGGAAATCCTGAAATACACATGAAACATGAAATCTAAACAAATGTCAACGGTATCTGTCCGGAGAAACTGCTGAGAAAATTGTCCGGTCTCAAGTGGCATTTGAACACTTTAGGTTTTAATTTTGCAATCGGTAAAAAAACATTTTAAAATATCGGGAAGTTTATGGTAAAAATGTGTAGTATGTAATATAAAATTATTCTATAAATTGATTTTTTCTTTTTCAATTAGCGTGGACGCACCCTCATGATTCGTCCCTAATGACCTGAGATAATTCCGAATAGCATGAATTTTTCAACTGTTTGGTGAATTCCATTTTGATCAAATGACCTAAAAGATTTTTAAAAAAACAAACAGATTTGTCCGCCCCAATTTCCTTCATTTTTCTCTTAGTAAGTTTAGTTGGAATTTTTTCATTTTCTCGGTGATCACTGGAGCATCCAATAAGACATCCAACCAAACAGCAAATTATCCATAAATATCTGGAATTTTCCTGGTGCTAACGCAATATCATATGGTATCCTTATATAGCGATTGTACCCTAAGTGAGTGGCTATGGTAAGGTATTTTCGAAAATGTTCATTCGCCACTATCTGGAGATTGGCATCCTATCGATCTATGCAGAAAACTGTGTCTGAATCTCCAACAAGTTTTGATGCTAATTCATAAAACGGTAGAATGATCAGGCAAGATGTTAGGATATTTAGTCACTTTGAAATCTTTGCAAATCCGAACTGAAGCTTTCCTCTTGTTAACCATTATTTCGCTTGTTTACCAATTTGTGTTTTACCAGGGTCAACTTTTACCTGCCTAAGGATGGAATTGTGCCACCGCAGTTTTGAATATTTTGGGTTAGTCATGAAAAAAGTTTTTGAAATTACTCAATGAGTTTTTTATCCTGGGGTTGGTACCCTTCACTTTATTTTTCCTCCTTCGTTATTGTTACTCCTGGTATGTTCATTTCAAATGCTGTAACCTTTAATAGGCGAATCAATAGGGGAACCCTTTGTTACCATAACTACTGGTACAAATGTAAGTATCTCGATGTTTAACATTAATCATTCCTATAATTCTAAGGGGTTTCCCAGCACATCCAGTCAGCCTTCCCGTATCATGATAATCCTTACCCAACATTGTCTCCTCAATTTCAAACTACACAGAGTTAATAATTGAGTTTTATTTCGTTCATATGATTCTAGAATTTATTCTTTCAGTAGTAACAGAAAATAATAAAATGATCCAATTGTTGATAGGGATATCAATAACAGATTCTCGGAGGTGTTACTAATTGGATTGGAGAACTCCACGAATTCCCTTTCTTCACATTCTTGTTAGAGTACATTGGACTCAAAAAAGTCCTACATTGGTTGTCAGTTTAGAAACGTTCATAGATAAAGAAACTTTAATCGTTCTTCTGGGAATTATCAATGGTAACTTGGAAAATAGAAATCTTTTATTCTAAATTTGAAAGAGGACGGAGAAGACTGCTTCGGGGTAAAGAAATTAGTGAACATCTTCTTATAACAGGTTCTAAATAAATCAGACCTAATCTCCTGAAGAAGAAAATTCATTACTGAGACCTTTTAGTTAGTTAGAGGTCCATAAATTACCACCGGAACTAAATAGAGCATGAACAGAACGAATCTTCGTTAAGTTTTGAAAATTTCGGTTGAAAGGATGGCAGGTAACCCTCTAGTGTTTGGGAATGAGAAAAAACAAATTGCTATTTTCTTATTCCCTAAATACCGATTAAAATGTTGCAAAGTACACTTCCAGTATTGTATATAATTTTCATTATCGTGCCGATTTATGACATTGATGTACGATTAAAAAGTTTAAAGGAGCCTAAAAGCTATCATGTGGAGTTGGTACCAATAGAAAATAATTGTATTCAAATTTTAATTCCTTTAATGGTTAATATGGTGTCGGTAGCTAGTTTCTTTCACAGTCGATAGTTTTTTGTTTTGTCTTTTCATGCCAATAATTGGTTAAACCCCTTGGCTTTTCTGTGCAAAAAATAGAAACTTTTATAATATTTTGGCCAAAATTATAAGCAAAATCAGACCTGTACAAAAATTTTAAACCATAAAGTTATGTTAGTGTAAAAAGTTATAGGAAAAGCCTTAAAAAATTTCTCTCAAGTGTCAATAATTGGTGCCTTCACTCCATATGATTCTAACAAACAATATAAAATTTAAATACATTAAATTTCAAAACATGACTTTATGAGATGGTTAATAATCCAAAAAGATAAGAGATACACTGTCCAGTTCTGTTTTTTACCTTCTCTTTTGGACAAAAGAATTTGTGACAACATACACAACCACCATCCAGTTTTTTTTTTTTAACATTGATATAATTAATTTACTGGTATAAAATTACCGTGAAATAACTTTTGGACAGTTTCTTTGACCCCCAAAACCGCTTGATCTGATAAACTAACTTAATGTCCATCTTTCATCATTTTTTCATTTGGAAAAGAACGTGAAAAGATATCGATTAATTACAAATTCAAAAGTATTATATAATACAGGTAGTAGGTACTAGATAATATAGTCAAGACTAATAGACTGAGTGGGAACTTAGTCTGAGCTGAAGGTCCTGGAAAATCATCGTAATAAATAGGAGTTTACTTGTATTACATGAAGCAGTTGTATGTGAAAGATGGCTAATTTTAAATCAAAGTTTTCTATTTAACAGACATTTGGATCAGTACAGAATTTTCAAAATAAAATAAAATAAAAACAAGATATTTTCAGAGTTTTTATTTTGAACCCCAAGGACCGATTTTATGATAAAAGATTTTTCTTTGTACCCAATAATTTTCGAGATACAATTCTTCAAAGTTGCGACAAGTTTATAAAATTTCAGAGGTTTGTATGGATTATGAGAATTAAGAACCTATTTTCTTGCTAATGATCTGGACTTTGATGGACGCAATTTTCAAGCATGAAGAGTGCCTATCTGAATTTTCAAAGAATATCTCCTAAAGTTGGATTACTGGTAAATGAGAATAAATAAAAAGTATATCCTGAAATCATATAAGAGGAGAGTACCAAGAACGAAAAGTAAAAATTGGAGACTTCGATTTTGACGTATAGCGGAATTTACTTACCTAGAGACATAATTTAACGATGCCCATATAATGCAATCGAAGATTCAGCGTTGGACAAAGACAGCCAAATGAAACTGGCTCCAGAAGCTTCTAAGAAGCAAGTCTCTCCTTAGGACTACCAATATACGAATATATAAGACCCATATCTGGCATGTTCTCACATATTCGTTAGAGTGCTGAACGCTTGCTAAAGCTTTAAAATCATCTCTAGCGAAATTCAGAAGAAATATTTTGAGAAAGATAATGGGGCTGGTGAGTAACAAAGTGGATGGTGGTTGCGGAAAAACTATGAGGTCGTCATGTTGCACAACTGAATTCGAACTGGCAGCACTCCAGTCATGAGCGAGGCAAATTTGGCGCTTTAACTCCCTTGGCTACAGACGGACCTAAAACGGAATGGTTACTTACGATTCTGTAAACGGAAATTTACCTCCTCTTGTTGCTCCCGTTTGATCATACATCATTTATTAAATTCTATTATTCATTACTATTCCAGAATTAAATAAATAAAAATAATGATTTTCACTCACGAGCGACAAAAATGAGTAAAAAAAAATATAAAAGACATAATATTCCTCGGCTGATTATTTATGTAAGTAGTATGCTGTATCCTATCAATAATTCCTTTTTCTGTGGGTTATCTATCAAGTTCGTTGATGAACAAAGGGTTTTGAGTCAGTAAACAAGAAAAAAAAAGTGCAACTGATGATGATATCGTGAAATATCCCTCTCAACCACCTGGGTTTCCTTCAATCTATTGAAGACTCCGGGTTTCCAATTGATAGAGATGTGCTCCAGTAGTCTTAAATTACTTTCTGTAATCTAACTCGAACTTGAACTCAAGTATTTCGGGACTCCATTCTTTTATTTTCTGGACCACTTTGCTCTCTTAAAATAACGAAACATTCTCATGAAATCTGATATTGGGTTTTTAGCTTATAAGCATCTATATTTATTTGACACTATTAAATATTCACCTAACAAACTTATTATAAGGAAGTATGTTTATATTTATATTGGGATTATTTTCTCTATCGAGGTTGTCCTTCAGACCCTCCAAAAGCCAGTAGGACTGTCACGAATTGACTCCATCCTACGGTACAATCTACGGAATACGTCAAACATAAAATTAAAAAACCTGTTTTGTTTTTGTAAGAAAAACAGCAGAGTGCACGTACATATGAAATGGTGAGAGGATTTAGTTTATTGGGTTTGTATTTTTATCATTGAACAATGGACAATATCTATCATAGGTGGAAAAAATAGTTCTTTCTCTATCACTCCTTCTACATATATATATTTATATTTACATATGTATGTATATGTTTATGTGTATAAATAAAGACTCACGTTTTTTAATTTCTCTATATTCTATGTTTAGGAATTGACAGTCGAACTGGTGAAAGTGCTGAATCAATTAAGGAGAACAAAAAATCTGAGAAACCCGTATCACAAACAGAAACAAATTATGTTACGCATCCGGAGCAAGAACAGGTTTAACAATAAAATTGCATTCAATGACCTTTGTCTCCTTAGTATAAATATATTATTTTCATTAATATTCCAATTGATTTTTTTAAAATTAACATTTCAACAATGTTATCTTTTAATAAAATTCTATGGGATACTGGACTAGTATAGTAAAGTAGTAGTATAGAAGAGTACAAAAAGTTGTTTGTTATAGAAGTATTTGTTTATTTATTAGTTATAAAACTAAAAAATTTTCCAGTGGAGGGGGAGCCAAGAAAACTTTTGCCGTCACTCCTTTTATTCCCCTCCCCAAAATAAATACCTAGAGTTTTATTACACTATTTTAGGTAAAATATTAAGAAATGAATACCATCATCTCATAATACTAACGCAATTTATGGATTGAATGAAACTCAGAACAATTTTAAATTGGAAATAAATAATTTTTTCTTAACCTAAAAATAAAATTTTACTCGAAAATTGCCAGCCTCTAAATTCTACTGCCTACGGAGTACCCTCTTTACTCCTCCTCCCCCCCCCCCCTATAAAATTTCATGTTTCTGATATCATTGACCGAAACGATTTTAGCTTGTTTGGTTTTAGAAGTTTAAATTTACAACATTAAATGAAACTATCTAAGTTTTTTTTTTTAAATAGTACGTTTAGCGCGTGCTTGTGTCAAAGGTAATTTACGAGTGTTTTTTTTATCTTATTATTTTTTTTCTACAGAGCTAGGGGTAATGTCTCTGTAGCTCTACTGAGATACCATTGACTATTATAAAGAAATCGTCTAAGTTATACCTAAAGGGTATTTGATGATTTCATTTCATCAGTTAATCAATAAAATAAAAACAACATTAAACAAGAATCAATATGTGGTTTATAAATTAATGTGTGGGATAGTTGTGAATTTTAATCCAACCAGCCTAAGTCCTAGTGAAATCAACACTGAGTACACCTTGTTTACATTGATAAGCTTTTGATTGTAAGCCAGTCGGATGGTAGAATTCTTTGTTGTAGGTTGTTGTTGGTTTGTTAAGTAATGAAACGAAAAACTTTTAACCATTGCCTTTTAAACTTTATTTATTAAAATGCATTTAATACATAGTTTGGTGCTATTAAATTTAATATATTTTATAAATGATTAAGAAAACATCAAAATGTAGGTTTCAATAGTATCTGATTAATTTCAGTATCTATGTACTGACTCTAAATGACAGAACCAAATGATTTGGTAATTATCCTATTTTAATTTGGCTTAGATAATATTTGCTTTTAAAGTTTTACCTAAGTCATGTTCAGTTCACCAAATGTATACTATTAATCAATTATCTCTGTATTAATTTAATCAAGAACAAAGAAAAAACATTCCATAAAAATAATAATATATTATTTTAAATTTATTGTTAGGATTTTTATTATAAAATTACCATGTTTAAAACTTTAACTTTAAAAGTATATGAATTAAATTTTCAGTCTATGTATTAATGTGTTAGTTATCTTGTAAACCATCTTTACTCACAGTTTATATTGCATATATTCATCATTAATGGATCCCGGAAATTTTTTTTTTTTTAAGTTGGAGGTTTTGGTAGCTTGCCTTGTATTTTTTAAACCTATCTCTTCATTGCAGTAATTCATTCTTCTATAATGTGCTTATTTAAAATTTTAATAAATGTATAAGTTTCATTTAATTTTATTGGCTAAATTTGAACTGTGATTTAGCCATAAAAATCTTCTCTTTATTTAGCATCTGCCTCTTGTTTGTTGTTTCATTCTCATGAATATGATTTCATTCTAATGAGCTATAATAACTGATAGCAGAATAAATAATCTAGTTTATCCATAAATTGCCTATTGAAATCTTTTTTTTTTTTATTGATTAGAAACCCTACTTGAAAAAAGTCATCCCAAGAAAGAGATATTAGTACTTCAAAACAATTATCATTTTAGTTACTAAAAAAATTATTTTGTATTCATTGACAAATAGGCGTAAACATGTATATATTAAAAAATTATTTAGAAAGTCTATCATTCTGATGACAACAGTAGACATTTTTACCTGTGATTATTTACTAAATAAAAATAAAGTTAAGGGAGGTTTTTACTACTAAGGATATATACTAAAGGCTTCTGACAGCATTTTTTAGTAAATAAAATATGTTATCATTTAGTGAATAAATCATATAAACTGCCTAATATTCCTTGTAAATATACCATATATTCAGCTAGGATACATCCAAGTTAAAATATATGACTGTAGCTGACTTAGAAAGGCCAAAATATACTGGATATGCATGTGGTTGAATGACAGAATTTTCAACGATTTAGCCAAACATAGTTTTAGAAAATTTAAATAAGGTTAGTTAGGACTATTGCCTTGACAGATATATATTGCACTTTCAGATAGTGAACAATAGTTTTTTTAGGCCATGGTATCATTTCTATATAGTCAAATCATTATTTAATTCACTTTTACTGTTCTTATCATAATTGAAGTAGTTATTGTTTTGAAAATACAATACTTCAACATTTTGAATTCAAACATTATATATAATTATTTTTCTTATTGTCTATCTATCTACCAGCTATTCTTGTTAAGAAGAAACTTTGAATATTTCTAAGAATCAACTTTTAAAAAATACTGCTTGATCCATTACTCTTGCTGAAATTATAAAAAATGTTGAAAAGAAATAGATTTCAGCTCTTGGATTTGTGATAGAAAAATAAAATCTGTTTTTAGTTAATGTTCTGTATCAATTAAATTGTTATTTGTGTTTAATAGCTCTTTTTGTTTGAAACATGAAATTTATCCTATCTTTTCCTAAGTAATATAACCATCAATGGATCTTTACTTTCCACGAAACTGGTGAAAGATATTTGAATGAGTTTTTATAAGTATTCAAACCAATCATTTATTACAGTTCTATCGCATCATCCATAATACAACTATCTGGATTCTTGATTTCTGGGTTACCATTCCTCATGAAAAAATTTATTGCCATCTGTCTGTTCACAGAAAGCCATTTCCTATCCTCTATTATTGTTTTATCATTATGACTGCTTCTGTTTTAATTTATTTTATTTTATTTATTTTAGGGCCATGGTTGGAATTTGAAGGTTTCAGCTGGTGAGCTGTTGGGCAGGACGCACGAAGAATTAGTGCTACTATTGATTCAATTGCGTCGGCAAAGAGCTACTGTTTGTCAATCTATGGAGAAGTGCCATAGAGAAATTGAAGCACAGGTATATGATGGTAATTTATATATAACAAACCACCCAGTTTAAGTGTGATAGCAATGTTAATTATAGACTCAGCACAAAAAAAACTGAGCAGTTAAAATCCCTGATGTTAAAGCCTGATTACGAGTAAGGGTAGGATATAGATTTAAGTATATATTTTGTACTAACAAAGAGATCAGCATTTAACAGAGATCTTTTTATGACTAAAAAGATTTTATCTAAAAATTATTCAACTTATATGTCCTGCTCACGTGTTCCATCATGCTTCTGAACATGCCATCTGAATGAGGGAGATTTGTTGATTTTATCTGTTAAGGACCTTTTTAAAAAACCCTAGTGCTTCTATTAAAAAACATATAACTTATTAATGAAGCTATTTTCAAAATGGTAGAGGATTGAGGAAAAATAAAAACAGAATCCAAATGAAACTACTTTATGTCCTATAAACAAACCCAGGTTTTTTAAAGACACACTGCTGATCGCCAAAATCATTAGTAAGAAGGTGATGACAGCGAAAACATCATTTGAGTGGAACTTTTTTGATAATCAGTACTAAGGTTCAATATGACATAATTTTTTACATTTGAAAATTTAAAAATGCAGGAGTTTTCTACTGTTTTTCCTGACAATGAGCAGATCGGTTTATGAACTGTATATATAAAGGTATTAAAGAATTCTATAGAATATATATATATACTCATCATTATACCTTCAATTTATATTAATAGTGAATATGCTGATATGGTGTTTGTGTACGGTTTTTGCAATGGTAATGCTAATGCTGCCCGTCATGAATTTCCTAACAGAAGATTACCAAACAAGTCTATCTTTAGCTCCACGTTTCAATGTCTTAGAGAAACTGGTACATTTGCTATAATAACATGTACTGATGAAGAAAGGAGTGCAACCATATTACAATATTTTGATGATACTCCATCTGGCAGTGTAAGAGGTTCTGGAGCAGAATTAAATATTATGTCAACTACTGTATGGAGAACTCTCATTGCAGATGGCCTTCATCCATATCATTATCAATGGGTACAAAATTTATTACCACAAGATTTTTGGCAAAGAAGACATTTTTCAGATTGGTACTTAAATCAAGTTGAACATAATCCACAATTTTCAAGAAACATTCTCTGGGCAGATGATGCTACCTTCACAAAAAGAGGTATCTTTAATCAGAAAAATAATCACCTCTGTTCGCAGGAAAATTCCCATGCAATTCGTGAGCATTAGTTTCAGCACCAGTTTCAGTGCAATGTGTGGTTGGGGATAATAGACATTATCTTAATAGGTTCCATTTCTTGCCACCTTGACTCAGTGTGGGCACATTTCTGGAATTTCTTAATAATAATTACTATGATTTAGTTGCACATATTCCACTACAACTGAAAAGAAGAGACATGTGGCTTCAATTAGATGGTTGTCCTGCACATTAAAAAAGACATCTACGATGGCTAAATGTTAATTATCCCAATCAATGGATTGTCCGTGCATGACCAGTGGCTTAGCCTACACGCTCTCCAGACCGTCAGGTGCCGTTTTTCAATTTCAGGCTCTTTAAGCTCTTTTAAATATTGCTCGATTTAACTTATCTTAAAGTTTCCTCTTCCCGTTTTACGCTAATATTTCAAAAGTGATACAGGACCGTTGCTCCCTAGGGGTCTTAGCGGGGTGGGTCTGGTGGGGAAGGATTGCCTTTTTTTTGTTATGATATCTTGTGAGATTGTGACATGTTGTACTTCAACCAACCTACTCGCTATAATTGTCTGTTTAAAAAGTCAGATAAGTAAGGCTACCATGGAGGGCGGGAGTGGAGGGTTTCATGCCATTTTTCAATTTCAGGCGCTTGTTAAATATTGCTCGATTTAACTATCTTAAAATTTCCTCTTCCCGTTTTAAGCTAATATTTCAAAAGTGATACGGGACCGTCGCTCCCCAGGGGTCTGGCGGGGAAGGATTGCCTTTTATTTGTTATGATATCTTGCGAGATTGTGACATGTACTTCAACCAACCTACTCGCTATAATTGTCTGTTTAAAAAGTCAGATAAGTAAGGCTACCATGGAGGGCGGGAGTGGAGGGTTTCATACCATTTTTCAATTTTAGGCGGTTGTTAAATATTACTCGATTGATTCTCTTAAAGTTTCTTCTTCCTGTTTTAAGCTAATATTTTAAAAGTAATATAGGACCGACGCTCTCCAGAGGTCTTAGCGGGGTGGGTCCAGCGGGGAAGGATTGTCTTACATTAGTTATGCGAGGTTACTAACTCCAAGGAAAAATTTTTTCTGCTACACTGTAGCCATGAATCAACTTAACTCAAATCAACAAGCAGAAGGATAATTGAGTCTTGTGAAACAATAACACTTATCCAGTGCCATTCTGCCACTGCTGCTGTTGAAGAAAGATGTCGAGCCTGTCTTAATGCTCAAGGAAATCACTTTGAACAACATTTAATGTTTACATTTAATTAATAAAGTAGTTGGAACAAATAAATAAGTTTTATTTATTTCATATAACCTAAATAATTCATAACAATGAAAATCT
>NW_027110330.1:33395-52973 GCF_000696795.3 Halyomorpha halys
ATATTTCACATATATCTTACTTTATCTTTTTTGAAATGACTACATATGTTTGTACATAGTTAGCCCGAAAGATTGTATTCTAGTATTAGTGCTCCCCCTTTCCACTGACCACACCTTCCGACCAAGTTCTCCTTGTAAAACAGATTGTGTAATTGTCTATTTTTCATTTCAGCATTAAAAAAAAGAAATCTTTAAAATAACTATTTCTGTAATTAGATTTATATTTTATTACCAATTACCCTTTTCATAATTAATAATTATATATTTTTTTTATTCTTACCTTTAATGATTTAATTTTATTTATTGACCTATATTGCAAATTTATTTGCCTCCATTAGGTGTTAAGTGTTATTTATATTATTATCTCATTTATTTTTTCCATTTTAATTGATGTTGCTAATTTATCTTTGAATCTCTATTATATACATTATTATATTTAATAAACTAGTACACTTTTAAAGAGTGTGTTAAGTGCTCTGAAAAAATGATAGTCAGTTGGAGGCAAGTCAGGTGAATAATATGGTGGATGTAAAAAGCACATTATGATATTTAACCATGAAATTGAAATTCTGCTACATTCACCATCACTTGTCCTGTATCCAGTTTAATACTATTTTGTCAGAGGTCTTGATGCATTTTCCAAAATGAAAACGAGGTTTCGTTTCTCGATTTTTTTTTTTTTTTAATTCAAAACCAAAAAGTTTCTTTAAAAAATGCATAAAAAGCTAAAACAATGTATTGAAAGTAATGGAAGTTATTGTTTGAATGAAAATTATATTGTAAAAAGTTTCTTTTTCTTTCATTGACCTCATATTCTAAGAATTGACATTTCATATGTTCTAATCTAATATATACTTTATCTTTGTTTAAATAAATTTATTCAGAAAATCAGTCAGTTATAAAAACAAAACTTAAAGTTTAGTTTTTATTATTAACTTTATGTTCTATTGCTAATATTTTGTCATTGACTGATTTCCTTATTTCGTATGATCCTGAAATTTTTTCATATTTAATGTTACAAATATTACATGTTGGTCTATTTAATTTTATAAATAAATTTATTATTTTTAGGCCTGCTTGACTGATTTAGATAAAGCTAACAGAGTAGGGCATTTACAAAAATTGGATGAGCTCAAAGCTCGTCTTGCAGATCTTGAGAAACAGGTCAGTTTCTGTTTGTATTTTCTTGATAACTCATAATTTACTTTAATTATGTGATTATGTAATGTATGGATACACACACACACACTTTGATTTAACCTAATTACGTAATGTATGAATGCACACACACACCCACTTTGATTTAACCGAAAAAATGTCAATAAATGAGGTAAAAACAATAATGGAATCTTAAGTAAGGTATTATTTCGAAAAATTCCTAATATAAAATTAAGTTTGACGATCAATGAAGAACTGTTTAGGACTTTTACAAAATATGGAATATATTTTCAACTAATTAATGAATGTTCTTGCTGTTGTACTGAGTTAAACTTACTGATATAAGAAAAGGCACCATAAAATATTTATAATTTCACATTAAAATAAAAAAAAAGAAAATACATTTATGGGCACCCCATACTTCTACTAAGTTGTTGTAAAAATCTGTATGCATTAATTCATTGCCGACATTGAAATATCCAAAAAATTTAATCCTGATGTGAATAATTCATATGTTTGCATTTGGCTAATCCTTTAAGCAATTATTTATACTAATTATCTCTTCTTTTCATTTTGTTCATAAATTTTACCAAAAATATTGAATGATACAAATTATCATTTGTGGTTTTCTGAGGCACTAGTGGTAAAAAAGACTATCAGCAATATTCACGAACATTCCTAAGAAACACTTTACTTAACAAAAACGGAACTCTAGGGAATGCCACAATTTTTTTTATTAAATGGCATTAAGTACTGCGGCCAATAAGGCCTATCGTGCACCATCAACATTACAACAATGTTGCGATTAGCACCACAACATTGTGATAAGCTTATTAAAGCCTAAGGTATATAGATTCTAGGAATATGGGTAAGCTTGAGGGATTGGATCAGCTCACACCACTTGTCTTTTGGCTTTGCGGACCGATTTATGGTACTCTGTAAGAGCTTTATTATAGGTATCCCAACTTCCAGATCTTTTTGCAGTATTGAATAACCTTCTAGTGAGGTTTCTTTGATTATTAAGTTCATTGTTCCACCAGGAGACATTCTTGTTGGATGTTTGTTCACAGACAGTATTACTGCTGTGGTATGAATTCACTATAACTTTAAAAAAAAAATTCACTATAGTATCCGTTAGTGAGTCATTGAGACATTGCAGATGCCAGGTATTATGTGTTATTTTGGACAGCATCTGGTTAGTTCTATGAGATGCGAGTTGTAGGATTTCCAATCGGTATCTCTGGGGTTCCTATGTGCTGTGTCGCATCTCATACCAACAGGTAGGTCATATCTGATATATTTATGGTCTAAGCATGACTCTTCATTAGAGACAAGCCGGTTGACTACGTTACGGCTAACATGACATATTGCCAAGGTAATATCAATAATGTCTAACTTGGCCTTATTACAGAAGGTTGTATTCCTGCCCCTGTTAAGGATGTCTAGATCAAAATTAATTATAAAATCTTAAGTTTTCTAACCTCTGAGATTGGTATTGGAGCTGCCCCATTGGGTCATTGCATGCGTTAACATCCAAGGCAGCTAGGATCTGTCTCTCCCCACATTCCATGATCCACTCAAGCTCGGTTGTGGGGGTTAAATCTTCGTAGGTCTTTCCTGAATCCTTTTGTGGGGTGAACTAAGCTGCTGCAAAATCTCTGGAACAAAGTCGCCAAAGTAAGTTGTGTAGTTAGTGGAGGCACAAGCATTGGTCCACTCCCTGTAGAAGTCTCAGTCTGAGTTGGTGTCTCTTCGTATACCACTTTCATCGGCCAGTCCTCTATTTTCTTTTAAATATGCCTGAGGGTCACCATGTACAGACCATAGCCAAACTGCATGGCTTGTGCCCTCAGGCTCTCAAAACTGAATACCGGAATTCTAAGCCCAGATTCTAAGCGCAATAGATTCTTGAGCAGCTCTGATTACAAAATCTATATTAATCAACAAATTAATGATAGCATCGATTGTCGTGGCCTAAATAAATTTTTAAAAGTTTAATTAAATGGTATATCAATGTTGTAGGGTATGTGCGTGCATGTTTACGATTAATAAAATTATTAAAAGTTTATTTACAGACTATTAAATGATTTAAATAAAATTTGTTTGAAATGATAAACCTTATTTTATTTAAACTCTTTATTATCTGTCATTTTATTTTTCAAATTTTCTTAAAATATAGTTTTCTTCACTCATTCATATTTTTTTTTTAATTTCTAGTACGAAAAAGGAAAACCATTAGTTAACCTAGTTGATAATATGGTGAAACTTGGCTCTCTATATCAGGCTGGCTCTCCTGAAAAAATAGAATTTAGTCAAAGAATTCAAGAACAAAGGTTGTTAGCGGAAGAAAAACGTGATTGGGAAAGAATAAGGCCTGACCATCATGAATTGAAAGTAAAAATATTATTGATTCTACTGTAAAAAAAATTATATTACTGGTAAACTCTATGGTATTGAATTTAGGATTAAAGCTTTAGAATTAGTTCATAATAAATCAGTTTTAACAAATTTTATACTATTGTTAGATATTACTTGAACTAATCTTTGCCATTGGAATATTTCCTTTGTATTTCTTGAAATACTATGAGGAATTGTTATAACTCATATTACAACTGTACTTTAACAATTCCTAAAATTCCGTGATTCCATTCCTCAAAATGTCTGTCAGCTCCTAGAATCTTCTCTTGTTTTCCC
Organism: Halyomorpha halys; assembly: GCF_000696795.3. NCBI lineage: Eukaryota > Metazoa > Arthropoda > Insecta > Hemiptera > Pentatomidae > Halyomorpha > Halyomorpha halys. Next base: position 37,248 of record NW_027110330.1, read on the forward strand.
CCACTTGGACTAAGGTTCCTTGGTCTACAGAGGGCTATCTACAGGTCTAGAGTTGAGACTGAAGAGACTCACGAATTGCTTTGTAGGTAAGATTTATCTTCGGGTTTCCTAGGCGTTCTCATGTGTCCCATTGGTATACCAAGTTGAAGTGGCTCTATCCAACCTCCCTAAAGCAATACCTCCATGGCGTTTTCCTATTCCAAGTTTTAAAATAAAAAAACTGACCTATACCCTGGATCTCCTCACTCTATGATCATCCATCTATTCATTAAACACCAGATTCCAACCAATCAATTTATGTATGTCCTCCCATAGAAATGCATCCTTTAGTAAATCCCTTGTCATACATGCAACCTCCTTCTGGAATTCTCTTCCTATCTCCATTCATCAATCCTTATCTACCCTTTCCTTTAAACAACACCTATTCCTTCACCTAATACATAACCAAACCTCCACATCATTTTGAGCTATGTATACAGTGATTATTGATAACTATTTTAAATTATAATTTAACCTAAGGTTTTTATGTTATTTCAACATGTATACTAAAACTTTTAAATGTCTGCCAGACAATTAACCTTAATTTGTGAAGAATGTATTTATTCTTAGGGGATATTTGTCCCACAATAAAATTATTTTTTCATTTTTCATACATAAAATCAAAACAAGCAATATCCAATTTTTTTATAAAATCTAGTTAAATTTGTTATTTTAATGTTTTTTCACATTATTTCTAGTATTGTGGTTTATTTATATGAAAATCTTATGTATCCTATCAAAAAATAAGGATAATTATTAGGTTAAGTACCAAATATAATAAGAGAGTGACATTTGTCTGTTATGTTACCAACAATTTAGAAAAGTGGAGATTGTGTGTTTTGTATCTGAGCTTCTCACTTATTGATATCTACAAAACAAATGAATAAAAATTACTTTTTTTTAAAACTCTAAATATTTACAAAAGCTTTTTTAAAAATAATTTCTTTCTTTTCATCAATATATTAGCAATGAATTGCTCTTCTTCTTTTTGTTTTTTTAATTTTCATTTTTCTTTAGGCTAAGGTTGAAAGACTTTATCGACTGGACAAACTTTTACAGGAAGAATCAGGAACCCTACATAGTCTTCAACAAGACAAGGTAAATTTCATTATTCAGATCAATCTAGTGATGTTTGTTGTTATCTAACTCCATTCATTCTTCATAGCAGAAGCCACAGTTTCAGTACTATCTTTTAAATGCATATGTATAGGCATAATAATAATTAATAAATATCAGCCAATCTAATTCTTAAATGGCCTAAATTTAAATTTAGTTCAAAATTCGCAGCAATCAACAGCTCGGCAAAATCAAGAAATATGATCTTATAAAATACAGTTGTTATGAGGGTAAATATAGTCTTTACATTTATATGATACTGATTATTACTCTAATAACATTGAAGGAACTTATTTTGAATTGTTACTTCTTGTTATATATGGTATATTGATTTTTTTTAAAATAATATATATTTTCTGTACTTTTATTTATGAAGAACTCCATTTGCTAGGGTGTTCTTGAACGAGCATTAGGTGGATTGAGAACTAAACTTCAAGGTATACATGGGAATTCACCTGAAACGGAATGGTATAAACGTCAGCAGCGCCTACTAGAAAAAGAATTAAGCCGAGTTCGTTCCATTTTAGCTTTGAATTCAAAGGTAAACTAAGCACGTTATACCAGTTTAAGTTGTTCCAAAATAATTTGATTCTACCTAAAATTAGCTCTTATGTTCAGAAACTTGAGGAAACTGTTGCTGAAAATGCAAGATTAGAACAAGAACTTGTTGTTCTTCGGCAAAAACTGCAATTATCTCGAAGAACTGCGGAGCCTGGTGGAACTAATACTGCTGCTTTAGAGGCTGAATTATGTCAGGTTCAACTCTTGGTGGGAAATTTACTTCGCCAGAGACAAGAACTAAGTCTTCAAGTAAGACAGTTGACTGAAAAATCAAACTCATTAAGTCGACAGATTTGGCCTAATTCTTCTGATAATATTGGTAAGATATTTCTCAGAGGTCTGTGTGGTATTTAAATGTTAAATACTAAGTGTATACTATGGAAAGTGCTATTGTAAATTTTAGTGTACTTATGAATTAAATCATTATTTTGTTACTTTAAAATAATTGAACCACTCAAGTTAAAAATGTATAAAAAAAACTTCCTTCAAAATTGCTTTTTTATTTTATCTATTCTGAACCCAGAGATAAGTTTATTTAGTGTATAGTAGTTCTATTTTCCCCAAAGACACTATTATTATTAAGTTAAACTTATTTTTTTATGAATGAAACCCTGGCATCAGGAAATGCAGTTTATTCCTAGAATCTGTATCTAAATAAAATAAAAAATCTGGTGTGCAAATCTCACAATTGTCTCTTACCACCCCATTTCAAGCCAAAATTAAACCTTTTACATTTTAAAACAGCAATTCCTTTATTATTCATGATTATTATATTTTCCCTTTTTATACATATCATATATATGGTCTTTTCAGAGCCTTTGAAAAGGCTGTTTACATGAAGTGAAGACATATTAGACCTATTCATAGGATCGGTTATCCTAAGAACCTAGGATAGGTTAACCTATTCATGATCATTTGGTTGGTTATCCAGAGGCACACTACTCCCTATAATCTAATATAATCTATCTTGAATTATTATTGAAATAGTTTGAAAATATGACTGAAATAAGTTGTATTACTTTCAGTTATTTTCAAACATATAACTTAATTTTGTTTTCTATCTATTATTAATATTAATATTAATGATGTCATACATTCTTATATAAATTTTTCTGATCTTAAAAATTTAATGTTTATGAATGTTTTTATTGAAAAAGTTTCTATTTATGTAATTTTAATGCTATAAAAAAAAAAAAAAAGATTGTTTTTTTTCCCCCTATTCATGATATTTATTATTACAGGTGATATTAACAATACTGGAAAAAAAAACTTGAATAATGGTTGGATGGAAACGGATCTAGATGCAGAGATAACAAATGATGTTAGTAGTTCATCCTACCATAACCGAAATGGCAGGCAGCATCCAGTTTATGTATCTCCGCTCTATGTAAATACAACCTCTGAAAGAGATATACGTATGTATATATATATATTTTTTTTATTTATGCCTTTATCAATTTGCTAAAGAAATAGTTATGTTTTATAAGTTATTGTAGAAATGTGCTATTAATGAACAAAAATTGAGTCCTCGGTATCTAAGAAAGGGAAATATTTATTAAAATGATAATCTACCATTTAACAACCAAAATGGCAAATGATGGGCTTCTGGATATAGAATAATATGATTATTAAAAAGTTGCCAAGTTACATATTCATACATAAGATCATTTATGAAATTCAAGAATGTAATAGATTATTTTTTTATGATTTAATTAGCCACCGATTTACCTCCTTTAACATGTAATGGCCTTTTTTTTTTTTTTTAACTTCCTATTTCATGAAAAACTAATCATTCCATTTGAGAATGGGATGGGCAGTATTAAATATATCAGATAGAAATTGAGATAATAGTCCATTAAATGATTGCTCAAATAGGGGGTGTAGAGGGAAATGAAAGGAACACAATTTCGGGCTTAAAACTTTGTTTGGACTAGTTCGGGGGTGAACATACTGAAAATATCTATGGTTGAAAGAATGCAGAAGGGAAGGGCCCTAGAGGAAGTCTGTAACATAACAAAAGGGAATTAATAAGGTATAAACAAGATGGTTGGTATAAATTCTGAGCAACATAGAAAGCATGCTCGAAGCCTCCCACCTTATAAAGCTTCTTAACAGTAATGACCAACAGTCATTAGGTGTTTTAATGAAACCAGATGGTAAGTGGACCTCTAGCCTTAAAACACTTTGACTAACCTGATAGAGATAATTTTCAGCCTGTAAGAATAGTAACTTACATTATCTTCCAATTATGGACTCCTCCAAAGAGGCTGAAGAGGAAGATTGTGGTTTAGTAGAGTTTGTATATGTGGGATCATAAAGTGGGTTTAGGTGAGCTTAAGCCATAAAAGTCCACAAGTATGGAAGATATTCTTCCAAGTATGCTCAAAGAAGGATTTCTATTCACTTGAATTAGAGCATTGCTTATAGCTTCTCTTGCAATACAATATATATCAGAGTCATGGAGGAAATTATAGATAGCTTTCATTTCTAAGATTAGTGAGAACTATAATGTTGCTGAATCCTTTTGACCTATGAGCTTATTCTCCATTATTTTTAAGATTCTCTGGAAGTTGGTAGCAGTTTACCTTACAAGAAAGTCTACTACTCCTTCACCCTAATTACCATGCATATCTCCAGAGAAAATCTATTCAGACTCCTGGGTTCCTAAGCAGGAAAAAAAAAAGCCTGGGTGTATAAGGAGTCCACTTTAGGACTCTTTTTAATCTTGAAGGGGCATTTGATAAAAACAAGGCCTGAGGCAGTCTGTAAAGCTTTAATAAACATATCTGCCGCTACTGTGCTAGTTAGATGGATCAGATACTGTTAATTAATAACCCCTTTCCTTCTAGAACCAAGTAGGCCTAAATAGAAATGAACTCCTATGCATGATATAAATAATAGGTGTTTAGGAAGGGAAGTACTCCCTGGTATTGTCCTATCATAATAACTGGAATATTATTTACAAAAACTGTGGTCAATGGATGATCAGAAATCGGAAGCTCCCAGGAGACATCAAGTCTTCAGGTGATCCTATCAAAAAGTGATCTCTCTTGCCTGTTGTCCAATATATATTTAAAATTTTGATTGTTGAGCCAAATTTCAATTCTAGCACAATTGTTTCGATTTGTTCCTTTCCTGCAATGATGACTGTTGAAACTAATTTTCTAAATAATTATATTCTCTTTTATTGATTTCTGAATTTATTAAAAATGCTATCATTACAAAAGCTATCATGAGGGTTGGAAAATATTTAAACTCTACTTGTTCATTATAGCTGTGATTCTGCCGACTTCCAAGATGGAGCTGCTGTGTTGATTATTTGAAACTATATTTAAGTTTGAATACCATGAATTTTATTTTAATAATAAAAAATATTGTGCCGATTTTCTTTCAACTGATTATCCATCTTTCATGGGATTCAATTTTGTCTTGTTTTGAAGTATTTTCTTTAGAATTGTTATCTAATTCATGATTACTTAGTTGAATAAGTAAGGTAGTTTAGTGTTTTATAAACATGTTAATTTTAATTTACTGTTAACACTAAGATATCTAGTTTCTCCTGCATTGTCAATTAATGTACTATCTTTTCCATTCTATTTTTAAAATATTAAATATTTTAGTAAATTATAATAAGAAAAATTAAGTAAATACTTAAATTTTTATTGTTTTAGAATGTAACAGCAACTCTCCATATCCAGATGATTTTTTTGAAACAGCTACTTTTTCTTCACGAAACCTGGAACTCAGTCGTTTATCAGAAATGAATGATGAGGAAATTATGAGACAATCTTATGGTATTTTTATTATATTGGCATTTGATTAAATTTAACTAGAAATATATTCTGCAACATTTGGTCTACATTTTAATAATGTTATTTACTATTTACCTTATCTTATTATTTTTACAAGTTTTTTCTATTATTCAATTTATTCATTTCAATTATCAGTGAAAATGAGTGGAATTCTTTTAAATAATCTATTTAACACTTATCAGGGAAAAAAACACAAGAAAACTAGACTTTTTCAGTGACAATATAATAAAATCAATTTTATTATAGAAAAAATACAAAATAATAAAATATGATTTTTAAACATGGATATCTGTATGGTAAATAATATTATAACCAGAAAAACTAAAAACCAATTCTAGCAGAAGATTACTATTCTAACCCCCAAAATCACCAGAAGATTAATATAGCAACAAATTTAGTATTTAACAAATATTTCTATATTAAAGCCTCAAAAATAGAAATATGTAATAAATTAAGTGGAAATTTTACTAATAAAAAAAAAAAAAAAAACTAATGAAAAAATCTGGTTTAGTAAAATTAATTGAGATCCACTGCTGATTGCTACTACCTACAATATTTTACCATCACAATTACAACCTTCTGTAAATAATATGGTAAGGCCTGGGAACAAATATTGATTTTTTGTCTTGGCTTGAGCAAACAGAAGCTCACTAATTTTTTGAGGTGGTTGTTGAATTTTATCACTGCTTCCTCATGAAATACTAGCTCTCACGAGAATGTACATCTCAGATATTTAATGATTTTATCTGCTTTTACAGTTTGGATGACATCTCCATTCTCAAAGGAGAGCATCGTTAACTGTAATGCCCCTTCATGATGATACCCACACTTTTCTTAGGGTTTTATGGCTAGACCGAGCTCCAAAAGCAGCCTCTGGGCTCTATTTATAATTCTTTGAGCAGAACCCCTGTTACGCACCTGGTCATCTGCAAATCCTGTGAGGACCACACTCTTTTGTTCACTTCTTAAGTTATTGCCAAATTTATTTGAAAAATCCTGATCATAGAGCTCGTTGTATAAATAATTAATGGGCAAAATGAATAACAAAGGTGAAACGGGCCCACCCTGAGTTACTCCTCACAGTACACTGATCAGGCTAGTTTGAGTGGGGTCCTTCTCCAATTTTAATCTTGTTAGTGTTTAGGAGAGCCACAATCACGTTCTTGAGGTTGTGTGACTCCCCTCTTACCTCTTGTTAGCTTACAATGTGCTCATGACCAATGTTGTCAAAAGCACCTGTTATGTCAAGAAGCACCACCACGCAATCCTTTATCTTATTTTAAGCCTCTTTTATGATTTTGTCAAAAATTCTGGCACTGATGTATGTTCCCAGCAGATCTTTAATGAAGCCTCTTTGATTTTTGCTGAAGTTGATCTGCAATTATTTTGAATATACATTACACTGATATGGTAAATACATTAAACTGCAAATAAAACTATAGAAATATTTTAATGCTAAAACAATAAGGAGCAATCAATTAATCTCACAAAATTAAAAATAAATGCAGATAAAAAAAAACGATAACAATTAAATGAAAGAAAATAACTAAATATGGGGATACTGATAGAGGATATTTTCTGAAAGAAACAATTGCAAAGGGCTAATCCATTCAGTAAAGGCCCTGATAAAACAGGGTAGAAGATATTAATATTACTTTTCATTTTGTATTAATATGTGAGTAGGTTAGCATTTAATTAAGATTAACAAACCTTATTATATATTATGTGGTTCAACTTGATATTCTTATAAGGCTTGCAGTGATTGTTGAACACTGGTCATTTCTTGCTTTAAGAATGCTAAAAGGGTAGATAGGCTTCTATTTTGTATGATTCCATTTCAGTTAGGGGAGAAATACTTTATTTATCTATGCTGCCTAAATACATTAGGTTGCTATCTCACACAGCATACTTATCAATCCGTAATCGGACATATATAAATTACACATACATGGTATAATCAGAAAAAAAAAGAGATACAATAATAAGATATATTAAACAATTTTTTTTCCCTACAGCTTTCTTTTCCAATCAGTTTCGGTCTGTACAACAAATACAAATGTTTCATTCATTCCTATTTTTCTTCCTCATTTCTGCTCCTCCAATTTCACCCTTTCACAATTTTTCAATTCAATTCACAATAACAAATTCGCTCTCCGGAATTCACCCTCCTAGATCCTCTTCAGTGACCCGCTAAACAAATTCAATATTAGACGGTAATGTGAGATCAGACCATCATTCATAGTCACAGCAGTAGATCAGTTTACCAAGAACAAACAAATAGATACATTTTACGAGAATAAGACCAACACATAGATTAAAAGGAAAATATAATAAAAAGCCGGTTACAGGAAACACTTGAATGGATAAACAAGTTTAAAAAAAAAAAAAATAAATAATAATAATAGTACTAATAAAATAAAATAACATGTTTTTTGAACTATATTTTTATTTTATAAGTTTAATACAATAGCTCATATGTTTTTTATGTTAAGTTTATTTGTTGTCCATATTATTTTTCACCAAATGAAATTTCTAAACTCTAGGTTTCCATCTCAAGGAGAAGCCACAAGAAATTAAAACAGTCCGAATAGTTAAAAGGGAATCCGAGCGTAGGCAGAGGGATAGAGATAGAAGTGGTAATATTGGTATTCCTATTAGTTCTGCTAGTACAAAAAGACTGCCTATTGCTGAAGAACGCTGTATAGATGTAAGAAATATCTATTTGTTATCATAATTATATAATGTTGTTATTTTAGAAAAGTGTTGAGTTAACCTTCGTAATACCACTGAGGTCCCTTAATGACCCCACAAGCTTTTTTTCTAGTGAAAACTTATGAAAAAAAAAACTCCTTAATTTTTGAGTCATCCAATGATGTTTTTTACAAAACCATCTTAAACCATATATGTAAGTTTCCCCTGAACATTATGCAGTTTCTTTTATCCAAATAGAAACATGGTATTCACGGTATATGGGTTTCCACAGAATTATTTAGATTCACTATGATTGTTTGTGTTGAGCAAACATTTCCTAGCAAATTTACCCATTTGTGATATTAGCAGGAGAGCTGCTTGATAGAAACTGAACACTTTGTAGAACGCTGAGGAAAAACAAACCCTTTATTCCTCCATAATTACTTCCTTCAAAAAGCCAACCATTACATTCTTTGACTTTCACGTTTAAACCTGAAGTTACATTAGTTTTGTATGTATCACATATAAATAAATGTGTTGTATTACTTTCCAGTATGCACTACAGAGCTAAAATTGAGGAAGAAGATTCACAAAAGAAGCCTACAATAATTGCTCATCACAACAACAAAAAAAAAAGAGCAGTAGAGACACTTGACAAAATGGTTAGTGAATATACTTGCAAGAGATGAACCAGCAGATGGCCAACGGTTTTGTTTATGAACTGAATCGATATAGCAGCAGTAAATTTATTATTTCTGTGGAAAAATATTCACCCTGAGTGGAAACTAGGATACTCACGAAAAATGTGTTTGTTTTTGCTGATTCTAAATGTTAGTTGAACCAGCCAAAAAAAGAAGATTGAACGACCCATCTTGAACTTAACACTCAGTCCAAAAAGAGTCTAGAAATAATGAAGAAAGTCTTGGAAACCATTGAGGATAAGAATTGTGCTGGTAATGATATAGATATGGAACCAGGAGCAACCACATAGGAAGTTTAGGAAGAAAAGGAAATAGTGTTACTTATGCTCTAGAAAACAGGCCTCCAGAGTGGATACAGCCTGTTCATCATGTAAGTAAAGTCCACATCACAAAAAATAGTCTGTATCAAACCTGAATAATATGATCTTCTGTACAATCATGTTGGACAAAATTCAATGGTATTTTATGTTATATAACAAGGATGGAATGATAAATACCTTTTTTTTTCTTTCTAAATATTTTTTCAAACCATTCCTTGTATCCATTTTGCTGTTTATTTTCACTAACAAGATGGAGTGTTGATGCTAGTATTAATAAAATAAGTTAGAAATGCAAATTATATTAGGGTTCTAAAAGGAACCCTGCAGGATTGAGTCTTTGTTTCAGACCGTGGTATTATGAAGGTTAATACTAATTCAATAAATAATCTTATCCTACATTAATGGTATTAAGAATGAAGAGTTTTGTTCTTTTAATTAATTTAAATATTTGAGATTTTGAATCAATGATTTTTAAAAAATGGTCATTTCAGAAGGAAAAAAATGAAAAGGAATTAGTGGAAGAGACTCAGATTGAACTAGATTCTAAACTGTCTGAAGTTCCTCCTACACCAGGACCTCGAACAGATTCAGTTAATGCTGTTTGGAATTTAGTTCGTAAAAACCGAGTGAAGGTATTTAAATTAAATTAAACATTAAAATGTAAATGAGATTCTTAAAATCTATAAATCAGTAATTCTTTTTATGATTTTTGCTAGAAATAAACCTAATATTTCCAATACTCCTTTCTTTAATGCTGCAGTTTAATAATGTGTATTTTACAATCAAAACACTGTTTAGTTTTATTAAAAGACATTTGGATGAATTACAACATTTATAACAAGTGGCGCTCTGGGTAATAAATTACACTTGCTGATTAATTATGTAAGAAATAAACCATACTATGAGAACCATATTTTATTTATTTTTCCATTCATAAATTAGTATTAATGACAAAACAGAAAAATAGATGTTGATTGATGAACTATTTTTTATTTATATTGATTTTAGGGAAAGTTACTGATAAATAAAAATGATCCCATTGATTCATTGGTAATTACTAATGAATCACCTCAGTTATCCCCAGTTTATCTAAGCGAAACTGCAAGGAAAATAGTTGAAGAAGTAGCTTGGCAAGGAATGGGGGAAAAACGACTTGTTCCAAAAGAAAAAAGGAGGCATCACACAGTATCTGGTCCATCTTTGGGGACACCCCAAACTTTGTATTCTCAGGTAGTGTTCATGAAAATATTTTATTATTTCTATGTTTATTGAGTAATACACATTAAAAACAAAAAAATGTCACTTTTTTGCTTATTACTTTTTACATCTATAGAGGATTGAGTGCTTATATATTAAGAGTCTTCCAGAATGTAAAAAACACTTAGACATAACTAAATTAAAATGATAGATGTAAACACAAAGCTTAAGTACCCTACTCTGTTTTTCAATGTAATCGATCACCTTTGCTTTCAAAGCATTTATTGTAACATAGTACCTGTTCAGGAAACCCCCCCTGAACGAATTCAATTTAGTGGCATTGAAGTACTACAGACGATGGTGCTGCTCTCGGAGGGTTAAAGTAACAAGTGCCCAGGCGCCTTGTTAGTAACATGTGCATTGCCTTTTTTTAGCAAATAATCTTTAAATTAATTTTACATTTCTTAACCAGTTTAGACAGCTACTCAGTTACAAGTTGTATAGCTGCTGAATATTGGAATTAACTTATCTCTCCTTACCTCTTTTACTAAGGTTTGGCCACAGTTTTTGATTGTCATTACCTCAGCCTAAAAGACTGAGGTATATCTACCTGAAGATATGGAAATCCCCTCTCTGGATTGGCCCTTTCTCCATATTCCAGCCACCCTCGAGCCTTGTTCCATCAGCGATGCATCAATATAGCAATTATCTCCATGATACAGTCAGTTTGAGTGAGTTAATCCTAACAAACTAGGTAATGTCCCCATAATTCTTGACCTGAAGATCAAAGTGCCTTGCAAGAACCTCATGTTCAGTAATCCTTCTGAACAAGTTCCCATGCCCCCTGATAGATTAACACGTTGACTGCCAACTACGAGTTATCTCGTAGTTGATGTTATTGCCTGTGACTCCAACCTACGAGATAACTCGTAATTTGCTTACTTGGCTTAATTGGCCAAACTTAAATTGGCTTCCTATACTGAAATCTTGAAAGTATTATGGCAGTCAACGTGTTAAAGATGTGAATTTTGTTCCTATCTTTGTAAGTTTATACACTGTACTTTGCACCTCTATGTGCATTGGTGTAACCATTGCAGCAATAGAAATCGTGCATATAGCACTAGTTAGGATAAGGCTCACTACACTTTGTAGTAAACAAATAATAAATGTTATATTAATAAGACAAACAAACACAAATTGAAAATAGATACACTTATACATTTTTGCCCAACCTTAAACAAACATTGATTATTTACATTAACAATTAAGAAGATTTCAAAGTCTGTTATTATTCAAATTTTGTTTCTGTAGGAATATTTATGGGAGTAAAAGTATTACTTCTACTATTAAAAATGAAATGAAAAATAGCTGTATTATTCTAGTACTTAGTTCCTTTTGAACAATTTGTGGTTACTTAGTACATTAGAGCTAGCAGAGAAAATTACAGTGCTTAAGGGTTGTCATGACTCAATGGGAAATTTATGGTTTCCAGGAAAGAGTTTAGTCGTCTTTGTGAAGTGACTCCTAAATTTTTGTCTGATGTGTGGGATGAGATTGGAGTATTGTTCTGAATAACATTAGGAGGGCCTGGGCTTCAGAGGAGTTAGCAGGGTGGAAGGAAAGATAAATTTTAATGTTGCCAGTGTATAGATGATACTGGGAATGTTGGATAGAGATCAGAAAGACTCCATCCAAGGTTTATGATAAAGATGTAAAAAAGGAAGAGGATAAAGAGGAACACCTATGGCTCTAGAAAGAAGTAGAAAACTAACAGGGTGATTATTATGGACATCATACTGGAAACGACTAGGAGTTGAGTGTATTTATCCTTCGCCTTATCGTATTTCTTTGTCTTATTCACTCCTTAAGTTTGAGTGTTAACCACAAGAGGCTGTAGGATGTCGAATGGTCTTTGTTATCAGAGGTTCATGACGGTGAAGGTGAGTGATTTGGTTTTCCACCATGAAATTGACAGATCTTGAGAAGTAAATGGTGTCCCACTGGATAGTGTCATGGGTCAGGGTTTCAGGAGAGGAGAAATTGAGGTTTCAAAAGGAAATAGGGAAGCAATGGAATAGGGAGGTTAATTGATGATCTTAATCTTTTCCATTTCTAAAAAGTTTGAGATATATCTGTAAATCTATACCATATTTAAGATTATGTTGCTTTGTATTATGTTTGACTACCCTAGATTACTGGTGTCCAGTATTTAAACTAGATTGGTTCATGTTGGCATCAGTGATTAATCAGCTGTAGATTAATCTAATTTTAGTTTGTTTTTTAATATTAATAATGTAAATATTTTAAGTGTGAACTTTCTTTAAAATAATATAAAGTTTATATTTCTTTTTTTCAACTGTTTGTGGTTTTCCAGACTGGGTCAAGAGATGATCTAGATATTGAAAGAGTTTTAAGACCAAGACTTACAACACCAGATGTTGTCAGGTCAACTTTAATTAGAGTTGACCCTCACTACACAAAAGAAACAATAGACAATCTTTTAGGAGCTCCAGGAAAAATTTTAATTCCAGAAAGATATATCCCTGAAACTCAACCTCAGTTGACAAAAGAGGAGCAGAATAAAAGATCAAAAAAAGCTGATGCTATCAGACGAATGTTGTGTGAAACAACTGCTGTTTCCCCAAAAGATAATGGTAAGTAGGATATTTATTAACAGAACAGAACAGTTATAATGAAAAGAAAGTGAGGAAAATATTTTGTTCCCATTTCACTATAATTATTTCATAAAAAACTCTTTAATAAACCAAATCTATTTGATAATCACATGGTTTATTTCAAAGTTTGTGCCCTAAAGTAAAATATTTTAATTGTATGAAGACAAAAAAAAAAGAGGTGACCTACCTATTTTAACCATGGTGAAGGGTCAAGTTTTTCATTCAGAAAAAGTCCACCTTAGGTTGCTAACACCTGTGCCTCAACTACCTGAGCTACGGACAGCCCTTAATAATATCTTCTATTGGCTGATCTCATTCATTGTCTTTGTTAAGACCTCTTGCTTAGCAAGCAATCATGTATTTGGTTTTTGAGGTATTAGCAGTAGGTCCCAAATCTTTCTCAGACAGAGTACAGGTTCAGGTTATAACACAAAAGTGACTGGTGATCATTTCCAATAGGTTTCAACACAAGTGCGGAGCAGTGTGAGTGTTCAGGTAGCCCTAGAAATGATTCTTATAAATAACCAATGCCTTAAAAATTAATTTTATCAATCATTACTGTTAGACTGCATTCATTTTGACTAATTAAGGTGTGGAGGAAGCTGAACAATACCTGAAACACCTACCTCAATAATTAACATAAATTCTCTATGATGTCATCTGAAAAACATCAGATTGGTTTCAGCTCCACTTAATTTGTTGGATTAATAATTTAACTTAAAAAAATTAAATTTCTTTGTGGCTGTCAAATATTAGTCTGGTGTTGATCATACACTTATTAATATTGAACTGTAATTGCACTTGAATTTTCAGACACTCCTTATCAAAATATTTTAATTGTAGGTTTTTGATTGTATGATTATTTCCAAAAGAAAAATCAAATTGATATTACGTATTTAAAATTTCAATTAATTAAAGAAAAAGAAAGAAATTAAAGAAATTTCTTATTAAAAGAAATTTTGATTCTTAGTACTAGAGTAAATATTATATGTATAACTTGAGACTATAAAGCTTTTTATATATTATTTTAGCATAAAATTAACTAGTCCACATTTTGCATACCAGATCTGGAGAATTTTAATTAGTGACTCACAGTGTGCCTGAAGTAAAAGAGTTTTCATTGTATTTGGAAAGTTTACATTTAAAATTATAAGAACTTCATAATTATTTTTATTAAATCATTCTAAAAGGTTTAATGTTTTGAACCTATACATTTTGAGCTATTGAAATCAAAGAAAAAGCTTAATTTAGACTGGTACTGTTTGCAATTTGATAAATAAAAGAACAGCACTATAAGAAAAGAGGTCAGTGAAATTCTGTAGGATGGACATCATACTGCTTCATAATTCCAGAATACATACTGCTTTAGGGACTCCTCAGAAACTTGCAGAACTAGTCTGGGAAATTCTATCACATCCACCATACTCCCTGAACATAGCTCTCTTAGGAAAAGGCTATTTTTTTGAAATTTTTTTATAGGGGAAAATATTCAAAAATGAAAAAGATATCGGAGAAGCACTGATTGAATTGTTTGACTCTAGGGATAAAGCATTTTTAAAAAATGGGATATACAAATTGCTATCACACTGGTAAGAAGTCATGAATATTCATGGTAAATATATTATTCAATAAAGTTTATCTAGGTGTGAAAAATGGTATTTTCTTTTATTCTAAAAACTGATAGAACTTTCTGGTAGACCTAATATATTTGTATGTATTTATTTATTTGTAACAGCTTTTAGTTAGACATTTATGTATTCTAGATACAGAGGGGATTGAGAATACTTCGTCTCTAAGAAGAAAAGTGGCAGAAGAAAAGAAAAATCGGGAACATTTGTTGCAGCTTAGTCATATTTTAGCCCAACAAGTTATGGAAAAAAGCAAAATAGTTGCAGGTTTGATTTATTAATAGTTTAATTTCAAGTTGTTTGCTACTAGATTATTTCAGTATGTTGGATTGGTAATGTTTTGTGATTAAATATACCATAAATTGAATCCATCATCAAATAATTTCCTGTAAGTGGTTTTAGGCAATTCTTTTTTCTGAGGTATTTCAATAATTTATTTGTTTTTATGGTATTTTAAATAAACATATGACATAATTATACTTTTCTAGAGCTTTTAAGCATATCAAACATTTTTCTTGATATTTTTAAATTTATTTTTTAATATTGGTTTAGTTTTATAGCTTTATTATTTTGTTTGTTTTATTGAATGCATAGCTAATTACTTAGTTTTGAATGTTTTACTTTCTTACTAAATCCTGGAAGTAACAATCTCATTGGTTGTGATATTGCCTGCATTACATGATTCGCAGCTCTAAAAACCTGAAAATTTATTGATCTTCAAATGTTTCTCATTACTTTCTCAACTTTGTCATTTATCTCTCTGTCTCTCTTTTTTTTTTTTATCTTTCTTTCCCCCTCCTCACTGTACCTTAGGGCAACCCAATACCAGCAGTACGTTCCAAATTTCCTAACATTTTAATATTCCGTCAAGAAAAGACTCGATCACCAAGCTTCCTGCTTCACAGGAAGCAAAATTCGCAAGTCTTCAGGCCTTCTCTCTCTCTCTCTCTCTCTCTCTCTCTCTCTCTCTCTCTCTCTCTCTCTCT
>NW_027110330.1:58244-93219 GCF_000696795.3 Halyomorpha halys
TATTCATATAATATATAATAAATACATATTTATGTAACTTTTTTTAAGTTATAAAATTACTAATTAATTAGTAATTTACATTGTTGAATAATACAAAATTTATAAATACATATTTTTTTAAATATTTGACAATTTATTAGCACATATTTTGAATTTTTTTAGCACATAAAAATCCTATCCCTAGTTATAACTTACTACTTTGTCACACAAAATCTACTTTTTTCATATAAGTTAGTCCTTCCTTGACAAATGGCTTTCTTAAATGATTGAATATATGGTGACACTCCTTGTTAGTTATTTGGCTCTTCAACAAAGCATAAGACATGAAGAATACAATAAGGATGGTGATTGGCTGGTATCTCATATATAGATGCTGTGTTCCACGGCTTCAATGAAATTCATCAGCCTGTGAAGAACTAGAGATGCTTGTTATTGGTGAGTAGTTTTGTAATAGGACTTTCATCCCCCTCTAAACTCTCACACTAACTCTTCCATTCTTTAGCACAATGAATGTACTAAAGCTCTTTCCTAATAAAAATGGCTTAACTATTATGTAGCCTTTACCCAGTTGGATGTTTTAGACATATAAGCAAGCTTAATCATCACTATCAGCTGGGAAGACTGTTGCAACAACTCTGGTAACATGCATAGATAGAACTTCCTGGAATGTTAAAGTGTTTGATAAGAATTTCATTTGCTTTACCAAAGGAATGTCACATCAGCATCTTTTTGCACCAAAACAGGTTAATAATTATTAAATTTAGCTTCAATCGCGATCACTATTGGTCATACTTGTATTAAATTGTACAAACCTTTAATTCTGGTACAAGATGAGTAAGCTTTAATCAGGGTTACAAGAAACCACTTTGGTTCTAACTTATTCAAATTAGAGATATAACCATTGATATGAACTTTGCTGATTGCTAATTATTATCAGAACAAAATAAATGGCTAGTAACAGAAAATGGAAAGGCTGCAATCAGTAGTATAGATAAACACAGGGAATGATATTACCCTTTAGTGGGTGTACAACAGAATAGATTAACAAAAGTGGACTGTATTAGATTAAATACATTCCTTAAACAAGAAAAAGTTGTAACCAAAGGATGATCTTTAAAGAAAGTATGAAAGAACTCTTCAATTTAGTTTATGGCTTTTAAGTGGAAATGATTGAAAAGATTCATAAAATGTATAAGCAATGAAATCAAGACCTCCCCCCCCCCCAATGGAATTACTCTAGTGTGGTGAGATTGAGATGATAATGGGGGAGGGTGTAGCCAGTTTGGAACAATAGGATGCAAACTGAAACTGAAAAAACTAAAATAATGTAAAGCTGGAGTACACCTTGTATCTGATAGCACAGACACCTCAATACTGTCACACCTTACAGAACGTTTATAACACTGGAGAACAGTGACCAGACTGGCCTTTATAACCTGGATGAACTCTTAGTATTAAGTAGAAAAATAGTAAGGGGTGATGTCTACTTCAATATTAGCCAAGGATATCAATAAGATATAAAACGCGTTTCACCTTTTTTTCTCCCTTTTGATCCTTTCCTTCCTTTTTCTATTATTTATTAATTGGAGGTCATGTCAAAATTATAGCTGAATAGATAACAGGGTAAATAAATTCTGTTTAGTTAATTTCATTTTTTTCTTTTTATAGGAAGTTCCATAGACTAAGAAAAATCATTTATAAAAATTCTAATAAAATTTTCTATCTTACAGTAATAACTGTGAGGTATTGAAAAATGAAATAATATAACAATAAGAGTAAATATAAAAAAAATAAATAATGTTTTAATGGATAAAAAAATAAAACTATGATTTATATTATATTAAAATATGAAAAAAACAGTACATATGAAACTAATTTTAGGATACACTCAGTACAACAAATATCATAAACTAACAAATGTAACAACATTAGATAAGTTCAGAGAAAACAAAATACACAATTCACTGGTTTGAGTCAGGTTTTTTTTATTTTATTTAAATTTAACACATACATTCACTATGATTAATTATCAACGTTTTTCTTGAACGTTACAAAACTACTAGGTACAGTGTAAACATTTTATAACAAGTATCATATAACAGGATAAATATAAAATAAAAATAACATAAAAAATTTCAATATTTATGTCAACACTGATAAAAAACACGTATGAAAAAAATTGACATTTATTAATGAACTGTCTTATTACATCTGGTTGTTATGGCATGAAATGTCAGTTTTGAGAGTTGCACAAATAAAACATGATTGGATATAATCAATATGAATTTATGAATATTAATAAAAAGTGATAAGAACAGGACTTAAATTTTTTATCTTAAGCATAGATCCAGATCCATTTTCCTGTTCGACTAATTAATTATCCAATTTGAGATTCACCAGGGCATTTAAATTGAATTATTTCAGCACCCACATCAAACGATAAATTTTTTCTCAGTTTTCAAAAAATCGAATGTTTAACCCTCAGTGTGACAAGTGGGTCTGAGGCACACGTAGTGATATGATAAAGCAAGATTTCATAAAGAGAGTAATTAATTATTTTTCATTGGAATAATAGTATAAATTTAAATAAATCATAAAATAACAGAGGAACTGCAGGTCAGTTGAACTGAAAGAAAATCATCAAGGAAGCCATGACCCTATACGCGCTATAGGCCATCAAACAGTCATTTAGATAACATCCAATCATGTTTTATTCATGACATTGTATTATTATTAAGTTATATATATAACTTTGATATATATGTATATATATATATCAAACCCTATCAGTTAGGGTTATCCTCTAAATAAGTGCAGTAAATAAACAATTAAAATATTATCTACAAACTCTATGAAACCTAAAAAATTGACATTTCATGTGATACAAGCAGATAAATCAATGCTATTAATAATTACATGAGGCTGATTTCTTTTTTAGAACAATATCCTTGATGTTTAAATGTACTTTTTCTTTTCTTTCAGGAGGAACTGACTGTAAACAAAACCTTTTAAAGGCTTCCAATTCTCTTTCGGTTTCATCGATTTCTCCATCGTCAAGATCTATATCTTTTGGAGCAAATACGCTATCTATAACAAAAAAAATTAAAATTATAAGAAAATCAATATTTAATAACATTTGTATTTATTCAATTATACATAAATCTACAGAGAAATAACTAAACTAACAATTAATTAAATAAAATAACAGGTAATATGAGAATTTACTCTTAAAAGACCAAACCTAGAAGAAGATACAGTAAACCATGAAAATATTTATAATTAGTAGAAAATCTAAAGGACAGTACATTTTCACAGGCCAAGAAGCACCATTTTGGAAGTTCAATTGCAAATTCAATTTCAGCCCTTGAAACTCCTTTAAACTCCCTCATCAGTGAAGATGGATCACAATTGAGATAATAAATGAAAAATTACAATCTCTAATTTTCTGAAAGAACAACAAATAAAATATGCTCTTGTATCTAAGTTAAGTATTGGCAAAAGCAAAATGTCAAAAAAGAGAAGAAGGAATAAGATGTAACACGCTTGAACTGCTGTAACATACTGGCTTTACATCTGTACGGTACGTCTCTTATATACATTCGATCAGCTGATCCCCTCAGTCAGCTGACATCAAAATAACAGCTGACTCATACCGTAACTCCTCCCCACCAATTTACGAACAATCCTCGGAAACTAATACTATATAATATAATAACATAGAAAACAAAAACAATAAAGAAAAACTATTTACAATAATTTAAAAAAAAACTATATACATATCATTTAAAAAGCTCACAAGTTCCCTTAGAAATTTTAAAAAAATTTCATACAGTAAATGAATAAGCTATAATGAAAAAGAAAATATTCACAAAAATAAAAAACAGAATGAAAAATACAATATTTACAAAAATCAATAACAACCTTAAAACACCCAAAAAAAACAAAACAATAAATAGAATAAATAACTAAATTTTCTGTAATCTAATCTAGTATGGGAACACTTCAGTTTTTATATTGTCATTGCCGGAAGTTTTAATTCTTCAATATGGACAGTTCTCCTCTTTTTGGATTCTCTAATACTTTCTATTTTACAATATTGTGTTCCCTTATAATTATCACCCTGAATAGACCCTCATATCGCTGTATCTCTTTACCCCCGTTAGACCCCAAATTTCTATATACAATTGTCCCGATTTTGATTGCTCCCATCCTATCTGTGACCTTTAAATTCTCCCGAGTTACCCTACTGGATTTTTCCTTTTCCATTCTTCCCCGGACCTTTTCCCATAACTTACTTTGAGCAATATGGTTGTTGTGTATTTCCTCTCCGTCTGCTGCTGTGCTCTTATAGTCCTGCCTGTGTCCTCGAAGCCCAAAGAGGATCTCAAATGGTGAAAACCCTGTAACTGTATGTATGGAATGATTGTATGCCGCAATCGCCTTAGGCATTGCCACATCCGGTTCCAGTCCCTGGTCAACCTGATATAGTCGAAGATGGTCACTCAACGTCCCGTGAAGCCGGTCTATGACTCCTCTACTCTTGGGGTGCTCTGGTGTGTTGAGATGCCATATTACATCAAGGTCCTTCATTTCTGTTTGAATCATGGCATTGTCAAATTCTCTTCCAGAATCTGATGAGATGTGCTCCGGAACTCTGTAAAATTGAAACCACATTTGGAGAGCTGCTAGCACTGCTTCCGACGACTTTTCCTGCACCTGGTGCACCATTGCCGCCTTACTGAAGAGATCAATTATGGTGATCCATTTAAATCCTCTCCATGTGAAAGTGTCAACCTGTAGATCTTTGAGCGGTGCATCTGCGGTAGGTGTCTCCTCTTGTCTGCCTTTTGGTGGATGTCTGTCATACTTTGTGAGTAGACAAACTTCGCAGTTTCCTAAAACTTCACTGATCATCTTCTTCATCCCCCACCAAAAGTATCTTCTCTTCAATGATATGCTACAGTCACCTCTCTCTGGCGTTCGTCTTCCTGAAGGGTTTCCACCAACAGATTGCATCGGGCGAATGTCATGTCCATTTCTATGTATTCATCATGCCATAGCCGCTTGATCTTCTCCCAAACGGCTTCATTCCCAACGTACAGGTGACACTTTTCTCCAGGCTTGGAAGCATTATTCAACATTTTACAGATCTGGTCGTTTTTCATGCATGGCTGCGACCAAATCGTCATGATAATGCTCCTCCCATACTTGTTACACTCAACTTTGACTAATCCAGTGGTTCTTGTCTTCCATATAATCTGCCGCCTCTTATCGTTAATGATGTCCTCAAGTTCCTCTATATCTATTGGTCTTCCTTCCTCTGAGCTCTCATTAGATAAAGATTCTTCCCTATCGTCTTCCTCCTGTCCCGTTGTCCACTCCCGCAGGAATTGCCCGGACGGTTCCCCGGCCTTTTCTTCTACTGCATTTACTGTTATTGCTCAAGATAATTAATCAGATACCACATTTTCTTTTCCAGGTTTATATGTGATTTCCATATTGTACTGTCCCAATAACTCCTTCCAACGTGTAATCCTGGCCGAAGACTCCTTCAACTTTCCCACCCATTGCAGGGGCCTATGGTCAGTGTGAACTTTAAACTTTCTTCAGAACACATAGGGCCTAAAGTGGTCAACAGCCCACACTATTCCCAAGAGTTCACGTTCCAGTGCATTATATCTGGTCTCCGTCTCTGTCAGGCGCCTACTGGCGTACGTAACTGGGCGATCTCCTCCTTCACACTTTTGAGACAACACCGCTCCCAGCGCGTACTCACTCACGTCCGTAGTGATATTGAATTGGGGAGTGAAGTCTGGGAACACAAGAACCGGCTCTTGTTGCAGCTTCTCCATGCACCGCCTTATATTGTCTTCGACCATCGGTGTGATGATCACCTTTCTCCCTTTTTTGAGAAGGTTTGAGTGGGATGAGGTACTCAGTCATTTCTGGCACGAATCTACAGTAATAATTTAAAGTTCCAAGCAACCTCCGAACTCCCTTCACATCCCTAGGAACCGCCATTTTCCGTATAGCTGCAACTTTCAGGTTTAACTCCTTCCCTGGAAATCGTGTGGCCCAAAAAATTAATTTGTTCCTGCCCAAGCGATGATTTCTCACCAGATAACTTCAGCCCGAATTTCCTAATTCTTTGGAATACGCTGTGTAAATGCTGCAAGTGTTCTTCACTCTTACTGAACACTAGGAGATCGTCCATATAAATCTGACATACAGATTCACCAATTCCCCTCAAAAACTTGTCCATCAGGCGCTGAAAGGTTATGGGAGTATTTTTCAGTCCAAACAGCATTCTTGTAAATTCGTAGTGTCCTCTCTCGAATGTGAATGCCGTCTTATGTTGATCCTTAGGGTGCATTTTGATTTGATGATATCTGGCCTTCAAGTTCAATGTGCTGAATACCATCACCCCGCTCAGCCTGTCCAAAATGTCTTCAAATCTGGGGATCGGATACTTTTCATCAACAGTATTCTCAATCAGCTTACTGTAATCAATCACCACCCTGTACTTTTCAGTAGATTCACCAGGCGCGCTCTTTTTCTTCACTGCCCACAACAGACTATTGTACGGGGAAGTGCTATCAATAATTATTCCCTGGCGTTTTAAACTTTGATGCTCTTCTCGGATGTGGTGACGTAGTGCCTGCGGGCGTATCTCCTCTCTTTAACGTATGTCACTTTATCTTGTTTTAGTATGATCTCATGGACTGTTCTCCCGGTTGTCCCGAGTTTGTCCCCTTCTTTGAAAAAGATATCTTTGTATTCCCTCCTAAGGCTTCGTCTTCAGTCCTCGACTTGATTGATTGCTCCGACCCGAGCCTCTGTGTTCTTCCGCTGAAAATTACATTTGTAGATTTTTCCTCCCAACTTAACCTTCCATTTTCCCCTGCTATTGCTAACCCAAGCTCACACCTTCCCTAGTAGGTCACATCCCACAATTACTTTATATTCCCTAGGCATACTTCCTACAATATGTACCTGCAAGTTTTCCATACTAAAACCCCACCGTGTCAACCCTATCTCCTCCACTTCCCCCTCTACTTCACAAGGGCCACCCAGGGTGATCAATTTACATTGGCATTTCTGAATCTTGAGTGTCCTCTCTTTATCACAGAGCTTTTGCAATGCTTCTCGGCACATGAGGTTTTGGAACTACCTGTGTCCACCAGGCACCACACTCCTGCTATCTTTATTATAGGCAGACCGCTGCTATTTTCTCTCACATTATAATTCAGCAGTGTGCGGTCACCTCTCCGCTGACAACACCTTCAACAACACCATCCTCTTGTTTCTACCTTCTCCTCTAGAATACCTCAATTTCTTGGCTCCTCCACTTCCTCTTTGGTCTGCGTAGATTCATCTGAAGATCTACTCAACCTACGGTAGCTTCTACGTAATTATTGGGCGTTGATTTCCATTGGTTCGCCCCAGCCCGCATCTCTTCTTTGGTAAAAATATGGGCACTGTTTGGCTATGTGCCGCATTCAAAGCATCTAGTGCGCGGGCAATGCGCCACTAAATGCCCAATCTTTCCACAACCGTGACACTTGCGCTCCTCCCGCCGACTATTCTTTGTTGATAGCTCTCTCTCATCTACCATACCCGTGTTCTCTCCTCCAAGGGTTGAGCATGTTTCTTGGCCGTTGGTATTCTATCCGGGTCCACCCTGGTTCTTCTACTTCCATAAGGGCCTCTACCTCTCTAGCGCTTGCTTCTATAAGATCTTGAACAATTTCCACAAAAGCGAGCGCTCTCTCGGAAATCCTCCCTTCTTCGCTAGCTCCTTTGGCCAACTGTATCTTTAGTACCAGGGATAAGAATTGCATCCGACTCTGTACCTGGATTGTTTCCATCATTTCGCTCAGTTTATCTTGAATTCTGTTAAAGCGAGCCAGGAGTTCCGCGGCATATTGCCCACTAGACTGTTTCGGTTTCTTTGTCTCTCGGATCATCATAAATATGTCTTCTTCTGGGGCCCACCGTCCACCTCCAAACGCCTTCTTTAATCTTTCCTTGATAACGCTCCAAGGGGTCTCTTCGTCATCCTGGATCTGATTTAGGATTCTCCTCTTGACTCTGCAGACGACCACTGCTTTTAAAGCCTCCGAATCTTCACTATCGAGTAGACTTTCGATAGGCTTTGCTTCAATTCGGCTTATTAGTTGGTCACCTCCTTTTATGAAGTGACTCAATTCTCCTCTTTATCCGGTAAACCGTTCAAGGTCAGAAACGGCCTTCCTCAAGTCTTGGGCGGTTGCTGTGCGTACTTTTACCCACTCAAGGGTTGTAGCATGGGCTCCCGCTAGAGAAACTTCTGGTAGTGGGGCAAGCTCCGGGGGAGGAGGATTCACCTCCATGTGCTCATGAGGGTTCTGAACCCCATTTTGATTTAAAGCTTCCAGGTTCATGACCACTTGTCTGACATTACTGTTGGCAGCTATTATTTAAAAAAAATGAGAGAATAGAAGAAAAAAATTGAAAGCCGAGAAAAGTACGATAAAAAATTCTTCTTTAAAGCAAATATTACTCTGGTATCTAAACTTCCCGGGATTCGGCACCAGTTAAGTATTGGCAAAAGCAAAATGTCAAAAAAGAGAAGAAGGAATAAGATGTAACACGGTTGAACTGCAGTAACATACTGGCTTTATTATATTCGTTACATCTCTTATATACATTCGATCAGCTGATCCCCTCAGTCAGCTGACATCGAAATAACAGCTGACTCATACCGTAACTTCTATATATGACAACATTCATTTTCATCAACATGGAAATATAAGAAAAATAAAACTGATGAGGAAACAAAATACATATACCTCACACAGTTCCAGGTAGTTCAAGACCATTAACATATATCAATACAGAACTACAGTACAGAACTATTTCACACTGAAATTTCAGCTTGCATAAGACAAGTGTTTAAATGTTATCATGAGTTTAATGAAGGAGGAATGAATATTTATGAAGAGCAAAGGAGAGGTATATATTAAATATTGATCGAAAAGTTGGTACATAAAATCGAGGAAACTACCTGTGAAGACAACTGATTGACACTAGATGAAATGTTTGCAATGTTTCCACAAATTTCCAGATATTTTTTACACAAAACAATTACAGAAATGTTTGGTATCGAATACAGAATGCTCAAGATTTGTTCCAAAAAAACTATCAGCACAAAGTGAATCGAGTCACTAGCACTAGTGAGTTCCTTGAGTGATTTGAATTGGAAAGTGAGGATTTAAGTTCCATTGTGATTGGTGAAGAAACTTAAAGGGATCATTACTCCCCTGAGACAAAAAGACAGTTATCACAGTGGTTCCCCATCTACGAAAAATTTCAAAACCTCAATTTCAGTAAAAAAAAACAAAAACCATGCCAATTGTGTTTTGGGACCAAATCAGGATCATTTAGTTTGATTTTTTTCCTCAGGGGGAGATAATTACTGCAGCACAAAACTGTGAGACTATACAAAGCTCAAGAGAGTAATTCAAAACCAACAGAGGGGAATATTGATGAAGGGAGTGTGTTGGTTGCATGACAACACGGCCAATGCCTCCAAGGAGCTTTTGAACTCGTTTGGTTAGAACATGTTGAAAACACTGCTTAGCCCAGCCCCCTAACTTGATGCCTTCCAAATTTTTATCTTTCCACTCTTCTAAAAATATTGGTGGAAAAAAATTTTAAACCGATGAAGAGGTGAACAAAAGAGGTCTGTCTTGAAGTGGAAGAAGATAGTGGGGCAGTTCTATAAAGAGAGAATCAAAAAGCTTGTTCCAAGACATACAATTTTCATAGAATGGAAAGGCAATAGCCTAGTAAAATAAGTAACATATATACCTACAATATTCTGTAATGTTTTACAAAAAATTGAGTATTCTTACTTTCTGGACATACCTAGTAATAAGAAAAATAAAAATAATCCTATAACATTACTAAAATATTGCGTACCTAATAATTTCCATTCTTCAGGATTAATGGGATTGTTTGAAATAGTTTTTTTTGCCTTCTTCTTCCTTCTTTTACTTTCACCTTTATGATCATAAGGTTTATTATCATTGTAAGGACTGATGGTAAGGACAGACATTTGGTTAACAAGTTCTTGATCTTTGTCTGTATCAATAATTTTAATTGGCTGAATTTCAAGCCCAGGATAAGCTGGTGTTTTCCCTGTAGTTATAACAGAGTTAGTGGTAGATAAGTCAGATATGTTCTTCTTCTTGTTTTTTTTTCTTTTTCCAGTTTGTCCATCCACTACTGATTCTGTAAATAAAAATTATTTTTTTAAAAATAATATAAACTAATAACCTGAAAAAAAAATGATAAGCAAAAAAATATATTCTACATTGAGAGCATAGAAGGTCTCTAATATTTCATTTCATTCACTATAATTTAATATACTTATTTTTCAATTTAGGGAGCGACAGTAGCAGCGTGGCAACGCATCTGACTACCAACCCAAAGGTTGTGAGTTTGAGCCTGGCCCTACCCGGGGTTTTTTACTTACTCACAGGCTTCCCCCCTTGGCATTTGTGAGCCCCGTTAGCCTATGGGTGGGACTCACAAAAAATAGGCGTGGGAGTGATGAATCCACCCTATGAAAAACCCAAGTCAAGATACATGAGATGTATTTCCTTAGTACAAGGCGTGAGGCCTTGGACCTCCACAGCCTGTCGCGCCAATAATAATAAAAAATAATAATTTTTCAATTTATTGGAAAAAATCAAACTGATGACTCATCATCAATGACACCACCAATACTCTGAAAAATTAATATAATTTTCCTTTAATCATAGTAAGGGAAATATGAAATAATAGAGCCAGTCCTTATGAGACCATGAGAAAAATTGAATAAATTTAAGTAATTACAATTACATTCCTACATTCCATATTCTTTAAACTTCAATCTCACATTATATAGTTTTAGTTTTAAGCTGGTCTTCCTCACACTGCGTTCAACTGATTTTCCACAGCTTCCAGTTTCTGTTTCTCATCTCAAATTCATTTTATTTGTTCCATGTTATCTATCTGTTAGCAATTTCCTTTATATTTATGTTTTGTATTAAAAATCTTTGTTTGAAATTCTAATGCTAGCTAATGTTAGTTTTGTTTATCACTTAACTACACAATATTTATTTATTTATATTAATAAACTAGAAATAAAAACACAATTTTTGCTTTTAATGTTTAATTTTCTACTGTGAAATCATTTATATTCCATTGATTATTAACATTTCATTGAACAATAAATGAACATCATCCTGCACAATCCCTCACTTCATTAAGTCAATGGAATGTTTAGTCAAAGTCAGTAGATTTAGTTTCTTTGCTCAATTTCTTACAATACTTTCCATAAAACTGGATTTAATTCACTGGAATTTCACCAAAAGAGAGAAATAATTAAACTAAAATAAACTGTAAAATAAAATCTACAGGATGAGCCATTGTTAAAACACAGGTGTGTCCAGGAAATAATTTTTTTTCACATGAGTAAGCGAAAGTAGTCAAGAAATTTGATATGATTTATACTGGATTATATTTACACTAACCGTCAATTTCCCTCCAAATTTGGGCTAAATTGGACGAATTGTTTAAATTGTTGAATACTGCAGTCGAGGGGAATATGTTTATATATACGCAAAAAAAATTAGTAGATGGAATCTGATGAAATTGATACTGTAAATCCATTTTACACGAATACTCGAATTGTTTTTAAATATGGGCCAAATAGGACATACCATTTTTTAAACAAAGGTGTACTGAAGAAAATATGTTTATTCATGTGTATGCAAAAGTATACAGTGGAATCTGATAAAATCGATATGGGGCCAATTAGGGATTAAATCGATTATGCCCGAATATAAATTTGGATTAAATATCAAGAGACAAAATTTGTTCCTTGATGTTTAAAATGTACAATAGGAGTGACAATTTTTGATTTTGAGGATAGAAATTTTTTTTCAATTCCTGCATGAATACATTCAGAAGTCTGGAAACAAAAATAATAAAATAAATAAATTTTGACTGTAGTAGGTATCGTCATGGTTTATTTTATAAACCACTATAATAATAATAATAATAATAATAGCTTTATTGGTATCAGTATTGACAAAAGCCACTCCCATAGGGAGGAATTTATAGTAGTTGGCTATAGCAGGATAGAAGAAAAACATAGACAAATATACAAAAACATAAATAACAACAGAGTCCTCACAACCATACACCGAAAGGAAAACACAAAACTAATTATTCTTTATAACTTTTTTCCACCTGGATTTAGTACCTTGCAACCAGCCACCAGTTTTCACCTACACACTGTGTTAGTAAATCCCTCCACGTAAGATGTGGTCGCCCTCTTTTCTTGCTGTCCTCTCTAGGGATCCACTCTGTGCAAGTCTTGGTCCATCTATCGTCTATCATTCTGGCCAAGTGTCCAACTCAGCTTTCAATTTCAATCGGCCATTTCAATCGGTAAGCCGCAACCCTTAGACTTTTAATGTTTACTTTTTGAAGAATCTCTTTCCTTTTTATACTTTCTCATTTCTTAATAAACATTAAACTCCTTATAAGATGCATTTGCATGGTATTCAGCCTCAGATCAAGTTTTTTTTGTTAGCACCCAGGTTTGAGTCCCATAGAGAACCGTACGTAGAACCGTGGGATATACACATGTGGTCAAAACTCTGATTTTAAGATCCATTGATAGGTTGCTTTTAAAGACCTTTCAGAGAGACCAATATTAAACCACCCGAGTATTATTTTTCTTTCTATTACCATATTCATATTTCCTTTGAATTTTATTGTCTGCCCTAAGTAAATGTATTCCTCTACATATTCTATCTCACTATTGTTTAAATAAATTTGTATTTCTATTGAATTTTTCATGATTTTTGTTTTCGATGTATTTATATTAAGCCCATATGTCTTGCTAATATCTACTATTTCCTCTATCATCCTTAAACCGTTAATGTCCGGAGATATTAGATCATCCGGAAATGTTAGGTTGTTCAGCATTTTCCCATTGACGGATATTCCCAGGCTTACCCAATTTAATTCTCTGAATAATTTGTTTAAAACACAATTAAACAGAATCAGAGATAGAGAACACCCTTGTTTCAATCTTTGTTCAACCTCAAAGTAATCACCTTCCCTATCCAATGCCACAAATGCTTTTATGTTTCTATATAACTCCATGATGACCTTAATGTAGAGTTTGTTTATGCCAGATTCACACAGTGCTTCCCAAATATATTTATGTCCGATCGATTCGAAAGCTTTGAAGTGGTCGATAAAACATAAATAAACCTGCCTGTCATATTCTCTACGTTTCTCGATGAGCTGATTAATACATACAAGCCAGCCTGTTCTACTATATCATGATCCTGATATATAATTTCTATTATTCTGTTTTTTAATATATTACAAAATAGTTTGCAGGTACTTTGAGTTAATGAGTTGATTTTTAACAGCAAAGTCAACTAATTTGGTGCCTTTTTCATTTCTTTTCCCAATTCCATATTTTCCTATCGCAGAATAGTCTTCTGCCTCCTTTAGAATTGAAATCGCCAAGCAACACTTTGTAATTACTATCTTCTTGGAGAATAAGTTCTAAACTGTCATAGAATCCCTCTATTTCTTCATCCCACTTTTAGTCCCAATTTAGCTATACCTTGGGGAAATAGGTTTAAATTCAATACTTTGTTTGCATTTTTTATTTTAAATAAAACCTGTCTCGTAGTTATTATTAAACCACTGTATTAGAGAAATTAAAGTAGATCTTCTTTAATTGTTTTTCACAGGTGAACTCCTACACATGTACAAAAACAGGTACAGCAAATTTATTAACTACTTCTTTTAAATAAATAAATGCAAATACTATTTTAATCAATTGAGAACAAATATAAATATAACACAATTCACCTTTTAAAATGGAATCCTTCCTTTTTCCAGTTGACACAACAATTACTTCTGAAGGGGGCCTAACCTGATTAGGATTACTTTTCTTAACATTGTTTTCCTAAAAATAAAAATTTATTTTGAACAGACTATAAAAACAATTATAATCATTGTCATTCATTAAGAATATAAATATATCCAAAATTGTGCTACCAAACAAGATCCAATAGGAATTCAGAAAATAAATTAAATTTAGTCCAAAATGTGCACATCTATAATAAATATCCTAAGCCACAGGAGTTGGTGGATATCCATGAAATTACCTACAAGAAAGCTAACAATGAGCTACATCTAATGATAGCAATAAAAAACATCAAAATATCAATAATACATCAACCACAAAAGTATCAATGGTTTTAGTGAAAATTGTTAGCTATCCTTGATTATATGTCTCTGTTTCCTGCTTATTACCAAAGTGTTGAAAGCCTAGGGTTAACATCTGTCAATGGTAACATCAACCCCATCGAGTAACACTCCCCCAAGAGGATCGTCATCCTCTTTACCTTCAAAACAAAATGACCAACCTTTGAATGACCCTCTCCAAAATCCATATGAGTGCCTGCTTGGATACCATATGTGCCCTCTCATTCAAAACTACTGAAATCCCAGGGTCCCTTTAATACCCTATATTTGAAGATTATTACAAGTGATCTATTTTTAAATACTTGATTGGTCTTTCCTGTCTTTTTTTGGAAGCAAAAAGTAAATAGATTTTACATACAAGGTAAGAATCAGCTACTTTCGAACAATGTGAAAAGGTAATTAATCACTTTAAACTTACATTACATACATTATTTTATATTCATTTACAGAAATAAATAATGTATCATTTGGACCTGTGAAAGGAAAAGAGGTAGATAGAAAATGTGATGTAAAATTAAGTTGAAAAATCATTTTTAAAACATCTATTTACATGAAATGTTCCTAAATAGTAATAATATTCAAAGCAGTACCATTCATTAGAAACAAGTCAGAATTTCAAGCCAGGATTTACCCACTAGACAGAAGAAATAGTGCTGGACAAGTGCTTAAAAAATAAAACTAGATGAAGTTAATACAGCTACCAAGGAAATTCAAGGAGAAAAAAAAGGATGAGTTCAGTAAACTTGAAGGCTTATGACAATGGTAAATAAATGATCACCTATAGTAAGTCACGGCATAGGATTGAGATGGATAGAATAGGGTGAAAACTTGGAGACAATTTAGGTTAACCAAAGTTCAACATTTAAGCAAGTTATTTGTGAATTTTTTTTTTAAAGAAATAAAGACACTATTAACAGTAAATTAATTAAGGAATAACATAATATCAAATATTTAAATGTAGTTAGTGAGTAGGATTTAAGAAAGTAACAAATTTGTGAACTGTTAACTATTGTCACTAAGCTTTAGAAAATAAAATGCAAAGGGAATATGTAAATCAAACACAATTTATGCTAAGTAAAATTAAACATTTAACATATTTACTTACATACCTGCATCTTTGTATTTCTGGCATGGATGCTAGCTGGATCAACTTTTGTAATTGTAATCCCAGGAGGTAGTTTGATATCTGCTATGTTAAATGTTGGTGAAACTTTTTTTGACATACTATTAATCGCATTATTAATCTGTATCGATGTAGGATTACTTAAATCTTTAACAAACTTCCCATTCTGGGGTACTGAATGAACGTTTTCTGATTTTGCATTATCTTTTTTATGTTTTTCAGATTTGATTTGATCATTAGGAAGATCTTTGAATTTTAAACCAGAATTTGTAGAATTGTTAGTCTTTAAAGGGTTTGAGTTTTTAACAGTTCTAGGAATATTTTTCTTATCACTTGGAACATCTTTAACCTTACATACTGAAAAAAAAGAAGAAATGAATGGTATGAGACCAGATACAGAGCATGCTGATTATTATGACTAAAAATTATTTATTATTTACTTCCAAATAGAATAATCTATTAATAGGACTAAAGTCAGAGCATCAAATGAACTTTAGTATTTGTCTTTATTTGAATTTTACTATCAGATAAAAAAAATTTCAATTGGTAAAGCATTAAGTCCCAAACATTTATTTTGTGAACTCTGTCTTACAAAGAAATTTTTAGAATAAAACAATAATTCCATATTTAAATTAGATCTGAGAATCAAGATTAATATATTTAATAATAGCTTATTTTAAGATGGATTCTTATAGGAAATTAAATTCTGAAGTGGTCTTATATCAGTGCTAAGGAAAGCACATAATAAATGGGGCGGAACCAAATAACCATCATACTATGAACAAAGATAAGGGAAGTTTACTCAGATGACATCTGAAAACCTGAATCAAGTACATATTTAGATTTTATGACAGTTAAGATGCAGAATGTAATGGCGACAGGGATCCAAAATAAAACATAAACTAGGATGCACAACTGTAACTATTAAAAAATGTTAAACAGGGATAGACACAATTAGGGAAATGACTGCAATAGTTTTTAGTACTGCCTCTACGCACACAAACATGCACACATGGAAGCACACACACCACTCAACATGTGTTGCACAACAATTCGTGTAATATAGAAAATTGAGTTTTCTAATTTTTACCCTCCAAGACTACAAAAGCTTTGCTGTTTTAATTTTTGTTGCTTTTTCAGGATTAATCATTTCAAAATATGTTTTGGAGACTTTGGATAAATTAATATGCATAAAATGAAATCTTGAATATGGCATTTTACTTTTAAACAAGATGAAAATATTCAATCTAAAGAGAAAGAAAAGTAAATCCTACAATTTAAAACTCGCACCCAAATAGAAGGAGAAAGGTACAAAAATAGTTATCAATGAAGTTCCAGAGTCAAACAAGATCTGATAAAAAATTATAAATAGTAGTACATACTAACTAGAACTTCCATTCAAAAAACTATTAATTACTACTGGAACCATGTGCTATATGTAATTCAATTATGTTTATTTGTTATTTTTCAAAAAGGGCAAACGTTAGTTGCTAAATTAATTGAATTTATTTCCCTTTTTAAAATTATAACATAAACATAGTTTTGTTAATATCAAGGAACATATCATAATTTATTATGATTTCATACAATTACACAATACATATTATATAAATACGCACGCACACACGCACGCACGCACGCACACACACACACGTTACGGTAGGTCTCGAGAAAGAATTTTTTTTAAAAAAAGAAGGAAAACGGAGTGAGAAATGACGTATGGACAGTCACAGTATAAACTGGTTTATTCTCTCAAGTAACCCTCTATATATAGTTTTAGCCTATGTTTACATCGGGAGATAGGTATTATGACCAATATCCAGTGTTATATCTTAGCTTCCCCCTACCAGTTTACAAACAATCCTCATAAACTTCACAGACACAAAAAACCAAGTGTGTAACTGAGAGAAAAAATACAATACAATAAAAAATTAGAAATAAAAGACATAATTACAAAACATATGCAAATCTAGTCTATCATGATATTAACAAAATTAAACAAAGTGAACAACAATCTAAAAATCTAAAAAACTTCTGCCTAAATGTTTAAAAAAAAACTAAGAAAAAGAACACTTTTCACAGCTCATCATAACACTATCTCACTTCATCTACTTCTAAGAACACTCCTTATACACATGTGTGGTATCCCTCCCACACAGAAAACAATAATAATAATAAAAATAAATAAAAGAAAACTTCTAAAAAAAAAGATAATACAAAAGAGATGTAACTAGTTATATGAGGGGGAGAGGACACTCCAGGCCCTTCCAAAAATAACTTTGTCTTTAATTCAAAGGTCCTGGGTTTCGGCACCAGTTATAGCAGGTATTGAAAGAATTTAAAAAAAAAGAAAGGAAAACGGGGCAAGAACTGACATGTGCAAAGTCACAGTATATACTGGTTTATTCTCTCTAGTAACCCTCTATGTATAGTTTTAGCCTATGTGTACATAGGAAGATAAATATTATGACTGATATCCAATGCCATTATACCTTAACTTTATATATATATATAATGTTCTATATATATATAATGTTCTAAGTGAAATAAAATAATAATAATTGCTGATAATTGGATAGATATAATATATTTAATACAATTTAAAATATAAACTATATATTTACCTTGCCCATTAAGTAAAGTATAGAGTACTCTATCTTGATTAGGTGTAGCACCACGCAATGTTATAGTAACAGTAGGTTCCGAATTATGAGGTTCCATAACCCTTTTAATTGTAACCATTTGTGGTGCTGGTTTGTTGGTAGAAACTGAGGGTTTACTATTTTGAACTAGTGTATGACCATTTTTAGATCTTTTTTTATGTTTACTAGAGTTTAATTTTTCCTTTTCTTCTGCTTCTTTGGAAGCTAAAGCCTCTTCTCTCTTTTTTTGTTCTTCTAAAAGACGTGCTTTTTCTTCCTCTTCACGCTTTTTTCTGTTCATCAATATTCTCTGAAAAGTAATGTTAAATTAATGAAAACAATAAAAATTTAATTCACTAATGTTTAGTCTTAGTTTAAAAGTACAAATAATATTAAAATGTGAAGTGTCAAATATAAAATAATAACAAAATATGATAATGACAGTTGACAATGTTCTATGAATTTGATTACTTTCCTCACAGTTTTGATATTCAGTAGACTGTAGTGGCGAGAGTTGGCGCTAAAATAGTATAGGAAAAAAAGTATTTTATGGTGAAAACAATATTCATTTCCTGTAGTCGTTTTATTTATTTCTCTACCATTTCAACTTACATTGTAGGCTATTATGAGGACAACAAACAGAGAAATAACATATGACATTAGAGTTTATAAAGACAATAATAATAAATAATTAATTTAAATGTTATTTAGAGGCTGTGGTGTCCAAGCATGGTGGAACATGAGAGAAAGGACCGTTGATTAGGAACAGTTAGGATTAGATTTTCACTTGGATCAGCTAAAATTTATTTTGTAGTGTTTCACAAAAAGAATCTTGATATCCTAGTAACATCAGGGAAGTAACCTCATCTTTAATCATCAGGTGTAAGATAAAAAGACCAATGACTTCACTTACTAGACAAGTTCTTATCATAGGTACGAATACTGGTACCACTACTATTAAATCTTACAGAACAAAAGAGATAGAAACAGTAAGAAAAAAAAAACTGCCAAGTACATGGTTCAGTAAAACTCCTGTTATTTTCTTTTCTGGAAATTATTGTATGATGAGAAAGAAGTTAAAAAATTGAGATCTCAGAGACAAAGTAGATGTGAACACTCAGAATAAGGACTTAAGTACATTAAGTTAGACTTGAGTAAGCCAGTTACAATAGGTCAATATACCACACTAAGTAAACTATAATTTACAGAGGGTATACTCTTATCCTTCAAAGGTTTTGGCCTTATTCCACAAATAAAATAAAAAAACCCAACACTATAAATGGTTTTATTAATGGTTATATAAATTATAACTTTATAGAATTTATTCTAGGAGGAAAGAAATTAAAATCCCTGGAAGGATTCAACTCCCAAAAAACATTTTCACCCTGGTTATAAAAGTTTTTATCCCGTGAAAATTTATTCAGGTGCTTGAGTAAAAGTGCAATAAGTAGGAGAGAGGTCAAGTAAATAGGGTGGGTGTTAAATAATGTTGTAGCCCAATTTATCAAGTTGTCACAGTGCTGTATTTACAACACTGTGGCTGGGTCTTATCGTGGAGAAGGATAAGCCCCTTTGAATTAATCAAGACTGGCTTCTGAAGCATGACATCAAAGTCTCGATAGTATTTGTCTACAGTGATGGTTTCACCACAACTGAGAGCTTTTCAGATTTTTAAGGAATAATAAAGACATCAGGCCACCATACAGAGACCATACCTTTATTTGGGTGCAAGGAAGGCTTTGGAAAATGTCTAGATGGTTTGCCATTGTCATCCATTTCTCATCACATGTCACTATGAAAGCGAGAAATGGATCATTTTTATATCATATTAAATGTATTAGGAACAGCTTCTAAAGCAGCAATTTTTTCGGTGCTCATTTAATATCTATCACAACCACTAGCCAAAGGGCCGCATGTAGCTCAGTGATTAAGACAGTCTTATTAATTTGATGTCTATTGACGGTGCCGGTTCGAATCCAACCTGGGGCATTGACTTTTTCATTGAGTAGTGGTCCCACAAAATGAAAAACTTTGATCCCCAACCATGGTTAGGCAGTATAAGATTCCAATGGGAGTCTTAGCCGAAAAAAAAAAAAAAACTAGCCAAGGTTTTTTGTTTTACCAATGGCCTATATGTGATGTATGAGTGTGTATTGGTTCATGAGTTGGTCATTTATCATATAGTTTTGGTTAGGTTTGCTTCCACTATTCAATACAGCTAGTCATTGTTAACTACAAAATGACGCCCATGACCTTTCTTATGTTTTAATTCTAAATTTCCACAGCGAAAAACTTCTGAGATCAAGTCTGTACTTGTAGTGCTTTGAACTCCACACTTCATTGATATGAACAGTTTGAGCAACACAATAATAAAATTATATTAAAAAATAAATTTGATGAAAATCACTCTTTAAGATCTTCTTCTCAAAAGCTTTAAATAGATTGGATAAAATGATTTTATTATTTGAATTTTGGATGAAAGAGAGAATATAAATTTAGGTTTATTATGATATAAATAGAATTAACATTAAGAATAGTTGCTTAATACAATTAGGCCCAAAACATAGAAAAGGTGCCAATCTGCATTATTATTACATTAATTAGGTAGTTATAAAGTAAATCTTAATTGCTGAACTCAAGAAACCTGTAAATAACATTAGTTTTTTAAAATTTATTTATTAATATTGTAACAAGGTTATCTCCTTGGGGAGAAAAACGATAGATTACCGATCGATGTGATCGGTCCGTTCGTGAACGCAACAATATTTACAACTGTACATAAAATACATCAAGTAAATTTGAAATAATATCATAATGGTATCGTACAAACATGTAAAGAAACTACCCATTGGTAGCACTCTAGAAACCACTTCTTTTCAGACACCTCAGAGGATTGTCCGGAATGAAAGAGGAAGCAAGGTTAGAAACTAATAAGTTTGAGTGGTTAAGGAGTTTATAATGGAAAGATTGATATCTGGTTTGGGCTAGATCGGTTATATAGGGAACATTAAGGTCTTTATGGATGATTTTATTTGTTACAAAGTAAGGAGCATTAAGGATTTTATGAAGGATTTTGGATTGTAAGGATTGGATATGAGAGGAATTTGAAGGTTTAGTGGAACCCCAAAGCTCAACTCCGTATGTCCAGATAGGTCTTACTGTCATGTAGATCAGTCTTTTGTAATGAATTGGAAGCTTAGACCGTTTGTATAGTAAGTGCTGTAATAGTCGAAATCGACGTGCAGTTTCTTGTCTTTTCACTCTTGTGTGAGGATTCCAAGTCAATCGTTAGTCCAGGTGTAGTCCAAGGTAGCAGATCTGTTATACAGGGGTACGAACAACATTATTAAAGTATACTGTAGGGCAATCGGCAGATTTACGACGAAGTATAAAGGTGATTTGATGGTATTTTTTGGAATTTATTTTAATCCTCCAATTATGACACCATTCTTCAAGGGCTGTGATATGAAATTGGGGATACAATTAAAGGGTTATTATTAACTGTGAGCACATATGTGCCATCGGCATACGTGGTGAGGATAGTGTTAGGATTGGTTGTGATGTCAGCTGTATAGAGGGTGTAAGGATGGGACCGAGGATACAACCTTGAGGAACACCAGCGGACTGAGAATGGAGGGATGAATAGGAGCCATTGTGGTTTACTTGGAATAATCTATCAGTGAGAAAGGAACGGATGATGTGAGAGAATATAAAGAAAAAGAGAAACATAAGAAAGTATTTGGGAGGTAGGAATTTACAGAGTTTGTAAAGCAGTCCCGGGTGCCAAACTCGATCAAAAGCCTGTTCTACATCGAAAAAGACTCCCGCGCAGTACCTTCCACGCTCCAAAGAAGACAAAAAAACGTCCACCACACGATGACATTGCTGGATAGTGGAGTGGGATGTTCGGAATCAAACTGGTGATCAGGGATTATATGATTGGAATCTAGGATGGGGTATAGGCATTTCAAAATGAGTTTTTTTGAGGATTTTGTCCATGATCGGTAATAGAGAGATAGGGCGGTAGGAGGATGGATATTCTGGCGGCTTTTGGGGTTTGGATATC
Organism: Halyomorpha halys; assembly: GCF_000696795.3. Taxonomy (NCBI): domain Eukaryota; kingdom Metazoa; phylum Arthropoda; class Insecta; order Hemiptera; family Pentatomidae; genus Halyomorpha; species Halyomorpha halys. Next base: position 80,407 of record NW_027110330.1, read on the forward strand.
ATTTTGACTATAGATAATTTCCATGGGTCAGGAAAATAAGTAGAACGTAGTACGGCGTTATATATGTAGGAGAGGAATAGGATGGCTTTTCCAGGAAGAAGTTTTAGGATGTGGGATGAGGGTAGGTAATCTTTGAATGATACTGGATATTTCTGGGGGATGAAATGCTTTAAGTGGGAGGGCCATTTTGAGCGGAATATTTAGTTCTGTTTCAATACACTCAAGGTGAATTGGGTTAAGGATATCAGGGTGTGGAATAAAGGTTTTAGAAAGGTGTTGTCTGAATGTTCGTGATTTTTCCTCATCAGTTCTGGTCCAGGTTTGGGATTTGGTGAGAATTGGATGGTTAGAATCTTTGAAATTCAGCAGTTGTTTAGTGGTTTTCCATAATGATTTGTGAAATTAGTTTAAGATTAAAAATTTGTCAAACATTTCTTTCAGAACTGAAGTTTGTTGAACTACTAAAAAAACATCACTGTACCAAGAAATAGAGAACAAACAACTAGAAAATTTAATATTATGTAATTATATTTTGAATTATCTGCAGTTGAGTAGATACACATTTACATTCAAGTACATATACATTTTAAAATATTGCACTAATAAACCATAAAAACTGTACTTGATTCAGCATTACATATAGTAATTGGAACAAAACCATAATAATGATGATTCTATGTTAAAAATATCATAGTATCTATTATGTTTTCTAAACCATTATAGTAGAATGAAATCCAAGGAAAAAAAAATTAAATAATTCATAACAGGATAAAGCAAGTATAAAACTTTTGTGGATAAAATAATCGTTACTAATTTAAAAAAATCTTAGTAAATAAAAAGATAGTTATTAATTCTATTATTCCTAATACAAAGGTCAATACAATTAATAAAACACAATTGTTTGAAAATTATTGTAAGTAAAATGTGTCTGCTCAGATGCTGGATGATTATTACAAATTTAATGAGCTGATTAAATCAAATTTTTACTTTTATTAAATCGCATATTGCTAATCACAATAGGTGATATGTTTTATAGACTTACAATTTTTGAGATGTACATCAATTTTAGATGAAATGTCTTTAACAGGGTTGAAATATTTTGTAATAATTACAAAATAATTCATCCTAAAACCAATCATCCTTAATAAGAAATCATTTTTAATTCTGTCTAACTTACAGATAGTTCTAATATGATTAACAAAGAGGTATTTAATGCTTCATAAAGAAAAAACTGCTAATTAAAAAGGAAATGAAAAAATAGAAATACTAAACATGAATAAAGTATGGAAATCAATACTAAAATTATACTCAAGAACTTTTAAATATAATAAAATTTTAAACCTTTTTCTCTTTCTGTCTAGCTTTTTTGGCTGCTTTTTTTTCATTACGGCATTTAACCTCTGTTCCTTCTATAAAATCAAGAAGATCTTCTAATGCTCTTGTATCCCTTTCAGAATTAGAATCGAGGTTTCCTAAAAAAAAATAACAAAATCAGGCCGTATGAAATAGTATTCCAGTTATTATATAACTTTAATTAATATTAATAGATGTAACTATTATGTTATGTATAATAAAACTAATTATTTAAATATTAAAATAGGAATTCAACAGTTAAGAGTTAGAACACATGGAATAGGAAAGTAGTGGTAAGCATAGCCTGGCAATTAGAGGAACATATTTTATATAAAACAGCTGGTCAAACAAATTCAGTTCTTTAGATGATGAAAATAAAGTTGACTAAACAGCATCAGTTATTTTTTTACATTAAAATTACTTGTTTCTATACTAACTAATGAATGAATTTGATATTGAAAATAAATTTAAGAATCAACACTCTAACTAACTATTAACATTAACCTCATGTTTCATATTTAGTCCTCCATTAATACAAAAATCATAAATCTAGAACAATATTTCATCCAAGAAAAATTTTAAAATAAAACAAACAAATAATTATTAGTTTAATTGTTGTGTAAATACCTCCAGAAGGTTGCTGCTTTCTCTGAGGTAAAGGTTGTGTTGGAATATTACTTTTACATTTTGACTTTTTTTTGTTCAGTAGAAGCCTTAAACGCTCTCTCATTTCTTGATAGTTTCGACTCATAGGTGCAGCAGAAGGCTGAAAGAGAAAAGAAAGTACACATTAACCTAAAATATTTTTAACAATAAATGTAGCAGACTTAATTATAGCAATATAACCTCAGGTAAAGATTTTTACTTTTATTGAAGTATTAGCAATTGAGATAATAGTCTTCTAATCACACTTCTTTGTTTCATTAAGTAGAAATCTTTTTGAAGTTATTTTTGAGCCATGGATTTTAAATCTATAAACTTTTGAGAATTGAGAAATTATCCTGATGTAAATCAATTGCATTTTTCCCTCTATTATGTCTCATCAAACGCTATCATGCATTCACTTATATGTACACTAAATTGTTTTACTACCCTTATTTGAGCCTTAAAAGGATTCTCTATGCCCTTTTGTTTACTTTATACAATTGCTACTTTATCTACCTACCCTATAACCTTCTGTAATATTTTTTCATGCAACCTATTTTATTTATTTAGTTTTGTTTTTTAGTTTTTTCACTTTTTAAAAGCACAAATGAGGGATTGTTTCCTAAGAATACAAATTAATAGTAAATTTGACCCTTAAGATACCTCTACTGTTAGTGAAACATTGTTTGGTTTTTAATTAAATAATACAAATTTATTTAATAAATGTAATGCTTTTACTTTGGAACACTCCAAAAAGAACCTAATAATTATAATTTTCGGCTCAGAATTTTATTAACATTTTAATCATTAACACAAAGCTGATTTACTCAGTAAAGAATCATATGGCAATGAACTAAATTCCTGCCTTATCTATCATAAAAATGAAGATTAAGAAAGAACTAAAAAAATGAGTCAAAATTTATTGTCAACTCAAATAAAAGAAAATCAGTTTTATCTGAGTTGAAAATAAAAAATAATATACCGTGAAACCTCTTCACAACAGAGAGCCATAGGTCTGACAGATTTGTCTATTGTCAAGGAGTCTCAGCACATAATGGGTATTTAATTATTTTTAAAAAATAAATATGGACATGAATGCATTAATCAAATCAAGTTTTAAAAAATTGGTGAAAGAAGTTTATTTATAATTTTGTTTAAAAAATGGAATAAAAAAGGATATGGTGAACATGCTATGCGGGTTATTGAGCACTCTAATCACCCATTAGACACTTTAAATGTTGCGTCTCCTAATTCTCAGATAATTTCAAGAGCTTTAGGTTGGATAATCAGTCCCGTAATGAGGATTTTTGAGTTTTCACCTGCTGAAACCATTCAAGTACAGCTTTGTCAATAATCATACTTCCAATCTCACCATGAAACAAGTGTCTAGTGTTTTCACCTATGACAACTATAATAAGTCTACCCTGTTCATCAAAATATCTGCAATTCTAGTTTATCGATTGAGAATAATTTTTCTTTTCTTTTTTAATATTAATTTATAATCTCAATTTTTTTTTTCATTGTAAGAAATTTATGGGATGCTGTTTTTAAAATTTTGAGTAGAAAGAAAGAAAAAGGGAAAGGCATATTGGGTTTGACGTATTTTAAGTAAAACATCATGGGCAAAGGAGGGTATTTATATGAAAACTAGAGAAGAAGAGAAACAAATGTAAACATTTTGTTAAAAACTAAATAATCCATTTCAAAACAGTGTTTTATTTTACTTTTATCAATAAATCTCTTATTAAACTGGAAATATTACCTACTAGAATAAAAAGGAGTAGTTTCTTCAACATGATGATAATGCTGTACATTTAGGTATTATTAATTAAAAAACGATTATTTTAAGATTTATTTAAAAGTGTGTATGTATTTATATAAGAAACATAGAACTATTGAATATATTACGTTTTTCTTAATTTTCAACATTTTGTAATTGCCCGTTGAGAGGGGTAAATTTATCCCTCAGTGATCAAAATTTTGCAGTCTGCATTCATTAAAGAGGTTCCTTTTGTTTAAGGGTTGAAATCCCTATACTTTAAGCTGGGAACTAAAATTGTTCATAGGAAAAGGTGTCAAGGTGTCATTGGGGAGAAGTAACCATTACCTGAGGTTTTACTACATTAAATCAAAATGATAAAACCATAAATTGAAATATATACTTACAAGTCCATGTCCGAAAACCTCACAATAACAACAGTCACAATGTCGTGGGTCTGACTGTGAATTATCTGAATGGGAATCATCATTTGTTTGTCCTTCATCTTCTTCTGCAATGCAAATAAAGGTATATAATACATATCACATAAAGGTAATGTTTTGATTTGATGCATAAACAATCTGAGGACAAAACTACAAAGAATATACATTAATCACAATTAAAAATAACGTGATGGTAGCCCTCAGATGTTTTTAAGAAACTCATTGCCATATTAAAAACCTAGGAAGGTTTTTTATTTTGTTTCAACGGAAATTGATAACTTAAAAAAAATTGAGATAGATATGATAAATTATTATTTTATATAGGTGTACTCTAAAAAATAAATTCCCTATGGACAAAATTTTTACTAATTCATACTTCTAACATAGCTGTTTTTAAATTTAGTGGCAGGTGTGGAGTGATAGAGAAGTAATTTAGAATTTCGGTATAGACAAAATTACACAAAGCATCACAGCTATAATAGATAATAGGAGAAGAACAATAAATCTATAGCTAATTTTTTACCTTTGGGAATATTAGTGTAAGTGAAGAACTATTTTAAATTTCATGAAATCTTTCATAGATTTATTCAATATGAAGTGCTCCAAGAGTATGTGGTAATAGCTAAGTTACAAAGAAAAAATAATCTGGTGCGGTGCATTCATCATACAACTTTCACTTACTACCCTACATTAATCCCCAAATTTTGTGTAGATTGGTAGGCTTGTGTTCAAATTGCAAATATTTTTTGTGATTTTCTGTTACTATAAAAATACATATTTAGGGTTCTTGAGATGCAAATAACGAATATTAACTTTTCCCCTGCCAATAATACAACAGTATAACAAAAAATAATGAAGCCGTAAACATATGCTTGCAATCGGGAGATATTGGGCAGTTTCTTTTTTTCCCCCCAATTCTCTATATTTTTCCTTTTTTTCTCCTTTAGATATTCATCAATTTTTTTAATATCTTGTATTTATCAATTATTTAGTGTGGTAAACAATGAGAATTGGTAAAAAAATAAAATAAATAAAAGGTACTTTAGGGAAAAATATTACCAAAATTCATCATTTAAATCCTGTTAGACTATTTCAATGGATATAAGATCTGTATGGTATTCATTGCTAAATTTAATTTATCATTGATTCACTGAGTTTAAACAGAATTGTTTGAGCCGTTTTGGAGAAATTGAAAAAATCAATAATAAAAAGTAGCACTTCCGGTCAGAGAATTTTAGCAAAAAAGTTGCTGTCACGTTTCAGGCATATACATATTAAATATGTGATTTCAGTTTTGTACAACTTTTTGTTTTCACGCTAGACTGTTTGCCACACCCACACACATGCATACACACACCACTCAACACGTGCTCCTCAACAATTCGTGTAAAATCGAAAATCATGCTCAGCGAAGTTTCGAATTTTTATCCTCCAAGACCACAAAAGCTTTGTTGTTTTAATTTTGTTGCACACTCACACTATTTAGTGAAACTAGGTTATTTCAACTCAAGGGGTCTCAAAACATGTATTTCCATCAAACATTAGAATTCAACGTTTTGGATGATCACAATACTTTCCCTTACTATATATTCCATCTATAGTTAAGTGAAAGAAAAAAAAGTCTGCAGTACTTCTCAAAGTGATTTCAACAGTATCATGAATTGTGAACAGAGGGCACAGGAACAACATCCCATGAAAAACTGTAAATAATTCTGGACAGGAAGTGAGACTAAAAAAATTCAGATTTTAATTTATAATTTAAAGAATAAGAGAACACTGCTTCCTAATTAATATAAAGTTGTTAGGTAATTTTTATTTGAAATGGTTTTGACATTTTTAAGTTTGGTTATTTTCAGAGCACCTTATAATTGTTAATTTTACACCAATTTAGACCACAATATTTAATTACTATTTTAGTATTTAATTCCCTAATCATAAGTTTTTCCAAAATTCTGTAAAGGAGTTTAAAGCGAGACAGAAGTATTTGAGTATCCAGAACTATAATCAGTCCTAAGCCAGGATTTAAGAAAAAATAAAAAAAAATGATGTAAACCTTAATTTAAGGATTATTAGCCACAGTATCAAATTGGATGCTTGTTGAAGTTTAGGATGGCATGCTCAGGGTAAATCACAGAGCTTTAAGTGGTTCAAAAAATTTGAAAATAATAAATTGCAAGGATTGATGGATGAGGATGATGCTTAAACGCAACTCACGAATCAATTAAATGTGGCATGAGAAACCCCTATACATTTAAAAACCATGGGATAGTTCAGAAGATGGAAAAATGGGTTCCACATGAACTGAATGAAAGATAAGAAGAATCCGAAAATACTGATCTCCAGGTACAGAAGAAAGTCATTTCTCCGTCGAATTGTGTCAGATTTCGAGAATCCCAACTATCGAAGATCATGGGTAACACCAGGCAAACATCCACAACAACTTTAAGGTCAAACAGCTATGGACATAAGAAACTATTTTGAGTTTAATGGGATCATAAGTGAGAAATATATTATGATTTGCTAAAACATGGCAAAACCATAATACAGATGAGTGACCAATATTAATTAAATTGCACATGAAAAGGTATTAGAATATAAAAAAAGACAATACAAAGTGATTTTGCTTCATAATAATATATCATCACACACAACAAAACTGGTAAAGGAAATCACTAGGCAGCATATTTCACATCTTACAAAAAATGGCTCAATGACTGGTTTGCCACAAAAAAAGTAACAGTTCTTTTGGCAGCGCATTGACAAATTGTCAGAAAGGGGAAAAATAAATACTTTAAATAAAATATTGTTTTTCATTTTTGTACAATAAATGTGTATTTTCTATTCAAAAATTCCATTTTCAATTATAAATACCTGGTAAAAGAATCAGTACTATTTAATCCTCTTTAAAAGAATAATATTAGTTTATCTGGGTGTTTTTTTTCTAATTGTTAATAATTCAGTAATTGGATGTCTAAGCAGAATTTCTAACTACTTATAACATTTTCAAAATTAGACCAACCAATCAGGAACTTTAATGAAGTTTGAAGGATGACAGTGTAAGGGAATATACCATTAAACAGAGGTTCAAAATATATCAAAAGATACATTTTACACTTCTAGACAAAGGTCATGAAAGAGCTTTTGTTAATAACACCATCTGCAAACTCCCAACCATGCTCACTTTTTTCATTTATTCATTTAATAGACTAACTACAATGAGGTTTACATTAAGATAATTCATTTGTCTACAAGGGATTTATAAAGCACCCAATGATCCCACATATATTTAAGCAAATACCTGTTTGAAAACCCCATTAGTTTATCTATATATGTAAGTCTTTTATATAATATACATTACAGTTTAAAAGCTATATTTTTAATGTTAATTGATTTTTTAACAGTTTCATTCAATTAACAAATTCAATTTTTTGTCTATTAGGCCACATAACTCAGAATTGGCTAAACATAAAATGAAACTTGGTATAAATTAGTTAGCAACATAACTCTGAAATGACTTAAAATGAGGCAATATGAAACAGGGACTGCATGTAAAAGAATATGTTTAACAAAAACAAAGGCAGTTTTCAAACTGACATATTTCACATATTCTTAAATAATAATTGTCATTTTCAATACTAATCATGAAATCAAGTTCAAAGCTAAGAAAAAAAAAAAGATAGAGAAAACAAAGTGATCAGTTCCTAAATTTTTTAATACAACCTTAATACAAATACAATATGCTCTAATATGAATGGTTATAGCTCAAGGTCAAATAAATTATATGAAATTACGGAGGAGGGGAAGAAGTCATTAATTACCTGGTAACTCCAAAACTGGGGCAATCGTGACTGTAAAAAACAGAAAGAAAGTTTTTAAATTAAACAGAACAGTTAATAAAGCTCCATAAAAATTATAAGCACTACAAAATGGAATGGAATGATTTAACTGACAATGAGCAATGTCATAACAACACGATTATTTCTAAAAAAAAAAAAAAAAAAAGTATATATATAACACAAATTCATAATAAAATGGTGATTTATTAGCCCTTTGAGGATGGAAGGGGTGGCAATTAGAATGGATTGCTAGAGAGTGACCTTAAGAAGGCAGATGGACCACTGGGATTGAATACTTTCCAGGCCTCTCAACACTCCCTTTATCTTAATTATCAAAATCAGGAGTTATTGTGTTTATTTTGTATTTCAAATGTCATTATCTATTGTTACTTTACCGTATAATCATATAATTAAATATTTTTTGTGATATAATTCATGAAATTTATTTTTTTCTTGTAGTTGATAGAATTACACCAAATATAATAATATATTTACATAGTCTAAAATGATATGCTTATTTAATTTCCAATCCTCCTTTTGATTCCTTAGTCAGGACACAACACTGTTTTAAGAAAAAAAGACAGTTGATGATGGTTGTCATTAGGCATCTGAGCCCATTACATTAGAAACTGAAATCAAACCCTATCTAACTTTAAGATGCTACAAAAACTTTGACTACCTACCAATAAAAGAACTATAAATTCTCTAAAACACCACTTGATGCTAGTAAGAATGAAATGCCTCAATAGTATACTCTCATTAATTGCTAAAAAGGGAGAAAAACTCTACTTCTCTACTCAGCTCTCAATACACTCAGCCACCACCATGTATACTCCTCTAACAATACACCATCATCAACAGGTCAAAAAGTTGTATGGTGAAAGAAATACAAGATTTACATAAAACGTTTTTAAATCAAATAATAAAGTTAGAAATGAGATAAAAAGTAGCCAAAATAATAAACATTACTTATGGTTACTCTGCTGCTACTACTTAGCACCTATGATTTCATAAGTACTATTTGATAAACAAAACAATAAACACAATTATTTTGAAACATATACTTTCTGTAGTGTTACAGCTACAAAAAGTAGAATACAAAAGTATATGATCCTGGTTAATATTTTTCTTCAAAAACAAAGACAAGGAAGGCTAGAATCAAAGGCCAATATAGTATCAATAGTAAAATGATAAGTTTAAAACGATTTAGTAATTGGTGATGGTTTACAAAGGTAGAATTGATGTATCAAAAGTTGCTAAATTACCAAAAGTCAAGAAACTGAGTCATCTAGCTCTGCTATTTCGATTTGTGGTCAAAATAACAAATAACCAATAATTCTAATAACCTATTTATGAATAAGGGATGTTCATAATTATGCTAATCAATTATTTGCAAAACTTTAATCATCCTCCACTGTAATGCTCATCGCAATTCTCTTCTGTCACATCATGCCATATAATATTTTGTTTTGAAGGCTTATGAAGCATATCCTATACTCAAAATAGTTAATTAAGTGATCGATCTGTTACTTACGATCAGCATACTGAATTCTTTTTATATCACTATGCTTAGAACAGTGAACATGATGAGGATTTGTTTCAGTGCTAGAGTCCTTTGTATTTCTCAGACCTGAAAGATAAGACTCAAATAGCATTAAAATTATAAAAACTGAAGGAATAAAATTAAGGTGTTGATAGCCAAAATAAATGATTCAAAAATAGAAAGGATAAAGAAATGATTCCTTCAGAATAATTCTAATCATCTATTTACATATTATATAACAAAAATTCTATTTTTGAAGAGTAACATTTCCAAAACAATAATAATTATACTCAAGTATATGTTTTAATTAATAAAATGTTTCCACTGTTTTGGTCCACAAGATTGTCTGTTAAAATTTAATTAGTGATATTGGGGTCTTTGTAGAAACCAAGAACCCAATAATTAGTGAAACCAACATGATCGATTTGGATTAAAAATAGTAAGTAGTTTTGCTATTTCATAAACTTAAAATATTAATAATAAGACCCAGAGGTTTATCTTCTCTACTCATAAATCATAGCAGCCAAGAACTTCAATGGTAACATACAACCAAAAATCACTCACAACCTTCAGTAACACTCCACACTGTCTGCATGGTTCTGGAAGCCTAACCCTAAACTTAAGCTAACTATGGTTTGCTCAGATTAAGGGAGTTTATGCTACTAACCATGCAAACTCAACACAGATGAGGAGAAACACCATTATCACAGGTATAGAATTCAAAATTGTAAGGAAAAACTTCAATATGTAGCCAAGCCAATTTTTAACCAAATGTTTTTCAAACTAGCACTGTGCCAAAGAGAAATGTTGTTACTATGTGGTTATGTAGGTCTTTTGCCGGTCAAATCAGTAAATTTTAGCCACAATACAACAAGATGACCTAGATTAGCTGGCAAAATATGTTATCAAACATTCCACATAAAGCAATCAGCATTGTCTCTGCTAACAATAAGGCTCCATCTCTCCTTATTTGCCATCCAATTAACACATCATTAAGGTATTGTAATAATTGAGGGCTGAGGCTGCTGTACTTTGAGTACAGTCATGAACATACAGAGTGGATTTACCTACCTATAGCCTTAAAAGGAACAAATACCACTCAATTAAGCAAATTTTGTTTTTATCATAGGCATAATTATCCAAGGTCAGAGAATCTTTGCAGCTAAAGTGGAGTTCTTCAGCTGGTTAGGTTATAAACAAATTGTGATAATGGATGAGGTAGTAACATCAGTCGACAGGCTCAACAGCAAACTTGTGGACCATAACAAAGGTTTCTAAAGGAAAAAAAAAATCAACCATTTCAGTTCCTACCATCTCTATAATCTAAGGTAAATATTCATATTCTCACATCTTCAGAGATTTTTTAAATATGTGTGGACCAGAGAGCCTACTACAAGACCCTTAACCATGCACTTATGTAAGCTTGATTAATAAAACTATTATGAAAAAAGGTCATGTAGTAAAACATATGGCAAGGCAGTTACAAATCAGGAAATATAACTTGGTAAAAAAACAATTACAACCCATGGTAGCTGAGGAGATCAGCCTTCTAATTGCCTCAGGTTTTGCCCTTTCTCCATATATTTGGACAGAAAAGTGATCTTTATCTTATAGATTTATGAGTAACCTTGATGGAACAATCATATACTTGATTCAGGACATTAAATGTTTGTATTACCATGTTTCATTAAATGAAGAGAACAATTCTAAGATAGCCTCAACTCAATTGAATACATAAATGTACCCAGATTAATAAATGCTACACCTATTTTTTAAAGTTTTGCAGATACTGCAATCACAAACCTTTTTATATGGTCTCTTGAATGCATCTATAACATTTAAAAAGTATGAACAACTCCTCACTGAGGTATATGTATATAACATAGTTTTGTATAAATTTTTGATTGATATAGTGTTTTATTAGTCAGACATACAAATATAATGGTAGAAGTTCTTTAACAGAGAGATTAACATATTCAATGGTTTTTAAATTTTCACAACAGCACAGATGAAAATTAATAATTACCACAGACCAGAGAAGGCAATTTAAAGCAGAAGTTATAGACCATATTAGAAACAGACAAGAAAAGGCCTAGTAAACAATCCCATGGCTGTATCTTAGCCTAATAGTAGAATCTCTCACACATCTCAAACCTTAATGGGAGGACATGATTAAAAAACAGTTGGTTCCTCCTAATTGTTAGGTTTACTCAAGATCATCAACCGCCAACATTAGGACCTACACCATTCAGATATGTGAAAGGATAAGTAATATCTCATCAGATAGGTTGAAACTGGCTTACTTACTGACAGAAGAGGAGTAGCCCAGTTCTGAGATGTCCTTTGCTTTCAATTAATCATTGCCATCATTAGGAAGGGAACAATGTTATGTATCGAATAATGAAAGTTCGATTTTTGAGGAGTAACCTTCCCAAAAAAATAAGAATCGTATTTAATTATTTATTATTACTATTTTTTTTAATGTTTAAAAAATAAAACAAGTTCTTCTTTTAAATTTTAATAAAAAATATTGGGATTACCAAGAACCCAATAATCATAAGCCAACTTAAAACTAAAATCAACTAAAGTAATCCACAAAATGTTTACCAATCATCAAATAAAATATAAAATAACCATTAAAATAAAGTAAAATAACCCTTTCACCTGTATGTTTAAAGTTGACAGTAGATACAATGTGAGAAGACAGGGGAATGGGAGTGCAATCACTGACAGAACCCCCTCCCTGACCATCTTCTCACATATGATAAAATAGGTACTAGAAATAAACATTAACTGAAAAGAAATTACTACTGTTTATTAGTGCATTCGAGTGTGATTCTGACCAAATCAGTGTCTAGTAACAGTACTCCCTCACAAAATACGGAACCCCTGACTGTTGTAGTACAGATTTGAATTTAATTTTTTATTAGTGCATACTGCAAAGTAATTGATTAAAATGTTTTGAAAAGTTCTAAATAATTACTGTAGAAGCTAACTTGACTTTATTCAAGAAATATCATTTTCCTATATAAGAAAATTATATAAGATTCTTACTTTTATTTGTTCCCTTTTTAGCAACAGATATTGAATGATCCAAGCGATTAAATTTACTTTTCTGGAAAGACCCTTGCCAAATCTGAAATAGACAAAGAATACAGATTAACAAAAAAAAACCTCTCTCTCTCTCTCTCTCTCTCTCTCTCTCTCTCTCTCTCTCTCTCTCTCTCTCTCTCT
>NW_027110330.1:93334-101957 GCF_000696795.3 Halyomorpha halys
ATATATGTAGTGTATAGGATAAGTGCTATTATCAAACAACTATTGTAATACCACCTGATAACCCATGTGGAAGGTAAAATAAAAGACAGTATTATTCAAGCATTCAGAATGTTCACTTAGTGCCTATTTGTTTCTTAATCTTACTTTCCTAAGTATTTTAACTGGTGCCGAAATTTGGGAAAATTAAGTAAGGTGTGTCAGTGTTCGTAAAAAAAAAAATTTAAGAATTCCATGATCTCAAGCCTGATATCGGGGATTAGAAGATAGGTGAGATTAGTTATAGGTTATTGCTTAGCTACGGTTATCACGTTGTAAATTAGATATTGTAGTGCTAGTTGGTTAATCTCATGGTGCAACTATGGTCAATCAAAGTCAACCTATAGAACAGGCTAGAGGAAAGAACACTAATCTACCTACTGTCAATCCTCCAATCATTCAGATGGCTACCACAATGTACCTAAAAACTGCTGTCTCGGAGTTAGAAAGATTCGGCGGAGAATTAGGACACCTCTACCATCTTTTGAAGAGAAGAAATCAGATTCATAATCTAATAGAGGCAAGAAACGAAGCAGGATTAGTGGATCCTCTAGATGCCACAGAATTAAGGGTGTCCTTGGTTTGAAGGGTGAAAAGAAATGTGCTGAACAACATACAAGTGGATGAGCTAACTTCATGGTATGAGGTACTAAAAGACTGAAAAAGGCATATGGGGGGAGGATGCTGGACGCCAGAAGAAGACGTTTGTTTACCTTCTCTTAACTAAAGTGAGGAAGTCTGGCCAATTATGTTACAGTTTTGCTGAGATCACGCTAAATCAATACACAGCTATCTCCGAAAAATTGATTGATACTGTAGGACAGGCTGAGATACCACAATAGCTAGTGATTTTTGATAAAATTTTGAAGGTAAAATTAGGACAACTTGATTATATGAGAAAAATTGGCTGTGGAAAAGTCTTTTGTGTAATATGTCCACGACATAATGGACAAAGGGACCAGAGAGGAGGAAGAAGTAGATATTCAGCAGTGGAGGCAGGTACCTTTTAGTAGCAGGAGGTATTACAAGGCGTGATTTGACTTCAAAATGGAACCTCCTCGATCACCCAAGTTTGGAACGGAATCTAGTCCCAGAACCATTGAAAGTGAGTACTTCCAGAACAAAACACCACAGGGATGTTCCAACGTCAAATTCTGAGGAATATCCTGTTAAGATTTCAAGTGATGAAGAAGAAGAAGGTAAGTCCAGTTGGGCACAAATGTTAACAAGATCAAATGAACAGGCGGACAAGATGTACAAGTCCAACAGGGTGGACAAAAAACAGGAAGAGCTACCTTCTGAGGAGACGAGGGTAACCCATGCCAATGAGAGCTTATAAATAATGTGTGTGGAGCATGGGAAAGGTTGCCCATAGTGCAGGAGAGGGGTGAAAGAGTAAAGGAGCTAATTGGTACTGGGAGTACCAGTACCTTGATCAGTAGAGGGGTGCTGAAGGAGCTGGATGAAGCCTACAAATTAGAGGTATGTAGATGTTCTGTCATCACTTTGAGTGGCCCTTGTAGAGTACTGGTGGAGTAAGTATGGGATCTTCAGAACCTCACCGGGGTGAAAATGGGGGTGGTCCTCTATGTGTTGGAAGATCAAAAAAGTCAATATGACATCTTAATCAAGTGCGATATTCTGGATAAGGTTGGTTTTCAGGAGGAGGATATAAAGAAGACAGTGTTTATATTTGGCAGAGGGCATTACGAATGCCGTTCGGGCTTAAGAATGCACCCCTTACATTCCAGTGATTGATGAATGAGTTTCTTCACGGGCTAGAAGAAGACTATTGCCAAACCAACATGGATGACCTTACAGTCTTCAGTCCTTCCCCAGCGAATCATATAGCCCACCTTAAAATTATCTTCAAACACATTCGGGAATTTGTTTTAAGGTTGTCAAAGGAGAAATTCCATTTTTTTCAGGAGACAGCTGTCGGACACTGAGTCAAGATATAGCGTGCTGGAGAGTTAACTGTTAGCCATTGTCTGGGCAGTCAACCAATTTCGCCGTAATGGTAGACCTTGTTTGGTAGGCGATTTACTCTCTGCACTGATCAAAAACCGCTATTGTGAACAGATGCCCTTAAAGAATCATTTTTTCCGAACACTGGAAAGAAAAGATGCATATGTATAACTTTCAAATCTTCCACCAAAAAGGCTCACAAAACGTTGTCACAAACTGGCAATCCAGAGCTCTTTATGCAAACCCGCTCCATGGCGTACGGCCCTCGGATGTTGCTCGAGATAATATGTTCCTTGATGAGGGGGCTACAGTAGATGCCGATGAAGTCCCTGAGGAATCCCGCCATACACAACGCAACAAGATGGATATCATAGTCAACCAGCATAAGCAGCTGATTAGTTGGAAAACAAGAACTGAAGATACGTCGTGAATAGAACATATTAAGTATGGCAGACACAATATTATAACTGTTCCCTCGGTTGCACCAGAAGATATCGTCCACATATTCAATGACTTAACCAAATGTGGCAAAACATAGTACATGTCTGTTGGGAATAATACAATCTTAGAGTGTATTAAGCACCTGTTGGAAACAGAGAGGAAATGAGCCGATAGAAACATCATTTTATGTTCTAAAATCGTGGAAATGATAAAAGATCATGAGGGGCCAAAAGAATTAGTTAAGGCCTACCATGAAGATAAAACTAACCATTGTGGGATACCTGAAACTCTCATCACATTGGGTCCCAGATATTACTGGTACTACATGCATCGTTCAATTAAGGATGTTTTGCAGGCAAGTACAGTGTGTCACCATGCCAAATACGACAGACATCCTATTAATGTCCATCCAGAAATCACTTATACCCCAAATTCGCCGCTATTAGATGTGCAGGTTGACATTTTTACATGGGAGGGTTCACATTGGGTAACCTTGTTTGACAACTTTAGAAAATTAGCTATAGCATATTCCTTACCAACCAAAACATCTGACGCCGTTAGGGAGGGTATGTTTGCCTGGATGTCGTGCTACAGGATACCTCAAACCATTACATCTGACGGCAGGAAGCAATTTCAAAACACACGTACCACCTCAGAATGTTCGGAGTTAAACATAAAATGGCACTTTAATTCCCCTAGGAACCCACAAGGCCATTGAACGCCTACACATTAGTCTAGGGGAACATCTTAGGTTCCAATTACATGAGGGATTAGGAGCTTTCACAAAAATTCCTAGAGCAGTGTTTGTATACAATAACACTATTATGCCACCAGAATTTCTGGTTCATGCCAGTAGAAGTTGTATTCAGCCACCCGGTACAAAAAAGGGGAGATTTGCTCACAACAGTATACACGCATCTAAGAGAGCGCAGCAGGTGCACTCCAGACTTCTCAAAGAAAAACTTTCCAGGGTAAATCGCATTTCCTTGGCGGTACCAGATGATTCCCACAAAGTTTCATTGGGTATGATGGTCTAATGTCAGCCACCGTCGAGCCGTCACAAGGGTATCAGTACTGTTCCTGATTGGTAGCGTTACAAGAACATAACATAGTTTCTATCCAGGAGATAACAGATGCTCAGGGGGTTAGGCTTCCCCACTTACGTCACCTTCACATCCCTCTTGATCAAGGCATCTAAAATCACAATATTTTTTCTCTCTTTTTTTTCAGTCTAATTAGTTCTGTAATTTTGTTATATGATTTTCTTGTGGTTATTATACTGTATGTATACTAGGGTTTATGTCTTATATTGTTTACCTTGTTCTTTTTGTACACTTTACTTTAGCTTAAGGAAATGTTCTTTTATTTTATTATTATCTTTTATGTCTATTACTCAGTGAAATCTAAATTCACTTTGTGAACTGGGATGGGGGTGATATGTAGTATATATGATAAGTAGTGGATAGGATAAGTACTATTATCAAACAACCATTGTCATACCAGCTGATAACCCATGTAGAAGGTAAAATAAAAGACCGCATTATTCAAGCATTTAGAGTGTTCACTTAGTGTCTATTTCTATCTTAATCTTACTTTCCTAAGTATTCTAACTTATGTTAATAAATATGAGAAGATAATAATTTAGCATAAACAATAATTTAGAAGTAAATATAACCTCAATTCTTACAATATTTATTTTTACTATATATATATAAATAAAATATAATATTATTTCAATATCATAGGTCATAGGAAAAACACAACAACACAAGTTGAAAACTATTTTTTGTTTTCCTATGATCGCACCCCTGACCATTTTCTTCATAATTAATTTTTACTATTTAAATGATTTAATGTTAATCAATATAATTTTAAACAATGTTCCATAATAAAAAAATCAACAATCGTATTCTTATGGCTTAGCTCAAAAATAGGTAACAACACGTTGGGGCAAGGATCCCATCCCAGAATGCCCAGTTCAGGTTCGAGCAAGTTAATATTTATCTCTTGGAGGTCCCAATATATGAATCTTGATACTCCCACTCTAATTAGTATGAGGTGGTAACCCCAAGGTAGCTCCCAGGGATTGGTATAAAGGATCACTAGATGAACTAGTTTCCCCGCAAATACCAGAAGATTGAAATCATATTAACCAACAAAGAAGCAAGGTACAAATGGAAAATTCATCATCAAGTAAAAAACGCTATAGTAAGCAGCTATTTAAAAAATTTTAATGCCAAAATGATAAAAGTTTACTTCAAAACCCATAAGATAATGGATTTTTGTGAAAAAATAAACGTACAATGAGGGATGAAAAATGGACATTTTAAAAAACTATCAACTGAAAACAGGTGGGTACTCCAAGGTCAAGAGGCATAAGCAAAGGTTCACCAAGACTGAAAAAAAGACGATGCTTAGTTAGGTGATGGTGGAATTATGAGGGTGTTTTGCATTTTGAACTGGCTCTAAACGGCAGGACAATATTGAGACCAAGCTTTATTGGAAAAGAATATATTGAATTTTAAAAGATAAGTACCCTGTTTGGTCAGGGATGTGACAGCCATGCGAGTTGGGGCTCAGGTCCCAGTGCGCTCGGATTGGAACGTTGTGGGTTCGATTCCCACCTGAGGCAGTTAAACATTCATTTTTTGGCAGTCCCGAAGAATGAATCTTGACACTCCCACCTTGGTTAGTACACGGCGGCAACCTAGGTAGCCGTCAGGGGTTGGCAAAAAGGATCCACAGGTCCACTTGCTCCCCCCACCAAATACCAGTACCAGTACCAGTACCGTTTGGTCAATCGTAATAAAGCAATATTTCAGTAAAATAACACTCCTACTCATTGTTCACACTCAGTCAAAGAAAAATTCTCAGAAATGGAGAATGTAAGAATTTTTCCCGCCCTACTTACTGTTCTGATGTTACACTGTCCCAATACGGTCTTTACTCGTAAATTTTTTGAAAGGCTGCTACTTTGTGCTCACTACACAAAACAAGGCTGTTCACTACAAAATTCAACTTCTGGCAGAAAGATGGGTTAAAGTAATTAACAATGATGGCATATATTTTGAAGAATAATTTTTAAGTATAGATTTTAAACTAAAATTTAAATATAACTCATTTTATGCACCAAGATTTCTATAATGACCTAGTGAACTGAGATGATCTTCAGTATATCAGCAGGTCAAAATAAGGGTAGCTGAACATCAATATAGATCCCACAAAACTGAAACCATTAAGGGTTGGGAAGAAACTAAGGGATATTGAAACTCTCAAACAAATGGAAAACCTCAAATCAACTTGTGTGTTAAATGTAAAAACAGTTACCTTGATATAGAGAAGAGTGAGCCAATTGATACTGTAGGCAGAATTTTAGAAGCTATTAAAAGAGATTTATTAAAAAGGCCAGAACTGGAGAAGCAAAAGTGGCTTTGTTCAATACCATCTTAAAGCTTAAGTTCATGAAGAATATCATGTGCCCTTACAAAGAAGTTTCAAGTAAGAATCTTGGCCTTGGGAAACATGTTTATCTAAAAGATTCCAGGAAAATCTGGAAGAGGCATCGTCTGTAACACCACTATCAGGTAAAATCTTAGTTTCAAACCAGTCAATGATGTGAAAGTGTCTAACTGAATTACAAGACTTGATAGGCCCCAAGCTAGGATGGAAAGTTAGGAAGAGGACAACCTAACACTCAAGTAAGAAGATAAAAGGAAGTGGTCATCCCGAGAAGAGGAAGGAACTGAAACAATCGTTTGTATATTAACAAAACATCTGTTTATAGAACTAAAAATTAATGTCATAAAATATTAAAATAGTTTATCTTGATTAAATATCATGAACCCCAGAACAGAAAAAATATGCAAGCTTCATATACCATTTGATTCCTGTTAAAACTAATTTATCTTAAATTTAGTAAGCATAAAAAAAAAAATTATGTTTAAAATATAAGTAATACCTGATGGTCTGATATTTGGGCACACACTTCTGATTCACATTCAGGTACGAATTGTCCAAAGTCTAAAAAAAAAAAAATAAACAAAAGTTAATCAGTCATAAGTTGATTAACAGGAAAAAAATAAAATTTAGAGGGTAACAAGTTTAAATATTATAAATAAACAAATAAAATGCATAAGTACTAAAATTAAATGAACATTTTTTTTATCTTTTATCACACAGCCTTTGAATGCAACATTGAGATAAAAATGTCTAGTATTTCAGATAGTTAATTTTAAAAATCAAAACAAAATATTTTTCAAATTTTAATCCCAACCCTTAGACAACTTTTCCCAAAATACTTACAATCAGAATTTCATGTAATAAAAAAAGTAACCACTGTTTAACTGTTTATCTGATCCCCATACCATAAAACAAATAAATAAAATTCTCCAATCTAATAATTTTTCTCAAAACACCATTAAAAACTATGATTCCTCCAATATTGGTAAAACTGAGGGTCACCTCAAAGCATACATGACATAAGCAATAAATATTACATTACTAAGTTCAATCAAATGAAAACTTAGATAGCCAAAACACTTGTTTTTAGAACTGCTGAAGATTACAGAATTTAAATAACTCAATCCAATTCATAAACTGTTCTAATAAATTGAATTTTACTGCATAGACAAGGAATAAGTCATCACAAAAATGAGACATTTTACTTTGTTGGAGGGCTACAATTCTTTACTTTCAAATTGAAATTTCTTTAGAACATATACTTATTGCAAATTAATTCCCATTTATTGTATCATTTTAATGTTTAAAAAAAAAATTATGAAATTCAATTTTTCCTCTAAGCTTCAATTTTCTTACTAATCTTAAAAACCAATGAATACTGGTGGATTAATGATTAATTGATCACAAAAGGAGGAAACCAATATTAATTAAAGTTGAAAATTTACTCTATACAGATTTGATTTTAGTCCTCTTCAAATCTATTATCGAGATGCCACCAATTACTGATACTAATAACTTAAATTCGGTGAAATGAGCATTTGGAGTCAGAATTCAAACTTGGCACCAGTTCAAAGCCAAATGAACCATGTGGTCTGATTCCTGTCACGACAGGAAGTTGGTGAACATCTCACAACACGTTTGTAACTATAGAAGTAATGTTATGCTATCGGAAATTACCTCAAAGCCAATACCCTCATGAGACCTCTTCATTGCCCAAAGGTTTACAAAAAAAAACATTAAAAAGCATGACAGATAAGTTTTGCCAAAAGTAATCGCTTTAACAGAATAGGACAAGGAAGAACGGCACAAACAGAAGAGCATTGAATGTCATGAAAAATGAAAAACAAGGAAAAAATTTTAATTTATGGAAAAATGGACAAAAGCCAAGCAATTACCAAGAATG
This sequence comes from Halyomorpha halys, assembly GCF_000696795.3. NCBI lineage: Eukaryota > Metazoa > Arthropoda > Insecta > Hemiptera > Pentatomidae > Halyomorpha > Halyomorpha halys. The sequence continues at coordinate 101,142 of NW_027110330.1, forward strand.
AAGTCATCACAGCCACGTTTACCAATAGTGACCAGGTAACCCAGCTTTGTCAAGTTCGGAGGATTTCTTAAGGAAAAGTGGTTGCTAACCCCTTCATAACTTACCACATACTGAAGAATATTTTCCAGCTGGGTGAGGTTGAGATTATACTCTAAGAGAAGAATGTGGTTACAATTGTCAAAACCTCTAGTGTTTAAGAATAATAAAAATCAAAATTTTATCTCTGAATGATTGAAATGAAATGCACCCGAGAATATTTACCTACAATAGTATCGTACATAAATTTCATTCACATACCATTTTGAGATATGTATGGATAATAAAAAAAATGTGCAGAAGCTATTGAGAGTTAAATTGATATAAATAAATAAAATATATTATGATCAAAATAAACTAGTTTAATCGTTGAATAAGGTGTCCTACTAATTCTTTTACTTATCAATAATTAATTTTTTGCAGTCAATAATTGGTGAAAACTTATCGTTGGTTTTTAGCTAAAAAAAAATAAAAATAAAATAAAAGTAGTAAATAAAATAATAAAAAATAGTATTATGGTAAAAATTATAAAATAAATTTGTAAAACAGATCTTGATAAATACAAAAACTTTGAAACAAGAGGAATGGTTAATTAATTAATTAAAGTGTCACTTTTCATTAATTTCATTAAAGTGTCACTAATTGCTTTATCTTTACCCTAAACTAAATTTTAAATAATTTAAAAAAAATTATCAATCATCAATCAATCACCTGATGAAGGATACAATTGAAGCTAAACTTGTCAAGTGTTTTGTACTTCAAAGAATAAAAAGTCTTATA
>NW_027110330.1:109242-111344 GCF_000696795.3 Halyomorpha halys
AAATTATTGTAAATGCCTGTTCTGATTGTCTAGCAAACACACGCCCTGAGATTAAGAGTCTCTCTCTCTTTCTTCTTATATAATAAAATTAAGAGTCTTTTTTATATTATAAAGGTTTAAATATAATTCTATTATCTTATTGATATTAGTGTTCTTAAATTTGAACCCAAAGTTATTCTTTCATATTTGAAAAAAGTTTAAAAAAGATTCAGATTCTTTTTATTTTATTTTTTATATTTTTTAAAATTATTACAATATATATATAGATAGATATAAGACAGTCAGCTGTATAATTCATATCAGCTGAACGAGTAGATCACCTGATTCACATGTATATTTAGACAAGCTAGACTCGATAAAAGTTAGTCTTTGAGTAACAAACGAGTTGGTCTTTTCTCTCTTCCTATTCTCTTTTTTTAATCTTTGTGTTCTCAAATGTTTAACTGGTGCCGAAACCTGGAAACTTTAAATACCAGAGTAATTTTTGTTTAAAAAAAAAAATTATTGTTTTCTTATCTTCCATTTTTTTTTATTTTCCAAAGAGAAGTTGGAGTTGGGACAGCACCAGATTAACTTTTTGGGACACACTATCACCAAAGACAGTGTGAGACCAGACATACAGAAGGTGTCGGCCCTATAAAGGATGGCGGTACCCAAAGAAGTAAAAGGAGTGCGACGATTACTAGGGGTGCTGAACTATTACCGAAGATTCGTACCAGACATGGCAGAATATCTTGTACTCCTTAACGATCTACTGAATACAGGCAACACGATAAAGATAACACCTCGGATGGAGAACAACGTCCGGAAGTGCATAGAAAGGCTACAGAGGGAACCGGTACTGGCATTCCATAATTTGAAGAAGCAATTTACCCTCACAATTGACGCAAGCGAACAAAGAGGGAGAGTGACCCATAGCTTATGCAAGTCTACGTCTCACAGATGTGGAGACCCGCTACAGCGCCCTGGAACGTGAGTTGCTGGGAATTGTGTGGGCAATGGAACACTTCCAGCCATATATTTTCGGGTACGCATTGACCTAGACTGCTGCAGTGGGTTGGTAAACTGAAGGAGACATATGCACAGATCACCAGAAGGAAGGAGATCCTCAGCCAGTACAACATGGACATTGCATATAAGCCCGGGAAGGACAACGTGGTCGGGGACTGTCTTTCAAGGGCGGTAATGATCAATGCAATCGAGGATGAGCAAGGTGAACCATCTGGAGGTGGGGGGCAGTTCCTAAGAGAGTGGACTCTAGTGGAAGAAGAACTACATGAAATGCCGGACACCGAGAACAGGGTAGATACATCCGAAGACGAAGATTCGACTCCAAGTAGACCGATGGAAATCGAAGAGATCATCTGGAAAACCAAGACTTCAGGGTTAATGAAAATAGAGAATGGGAAATATGGCAGCTGTAGTATCACGACCATCTGGTCCTCACCTGGTGTAAAAGAAGACCAAATTTGCAGAGCATTGAAAGATGCATCTAAACTGGGACAGACCTACCACTTGTATATAGGCAATGCAGTTCTTTGGGACAAGGTTCAATGTCTCTGGTGAGCGAAGATTTATATGGTCCATGACCATGGTGGAAACTCCGAGAACCAGAACGCCAAAAAGAAGTGATGCTCGCCTATCACCAGGGTAAGACGAATCATAGGGGGCTTAATGAGACTCTAAAGGTGTCATGCCCCCGATACTTTTGGTGGGGGAATGAAGCGCAAGATCCAAGACAACATAGGTAGTTGTGAAGTATGCCTCAGCACCAAATATGACCGGCACCCAATACAGGCGATACAGGAAGAAACGCCCACAGCGAAGCACCACTTAGTGAGGGTACAAGTGGGTCACGGCAATAGATGTCTTCAGTAAATTAGCAATGGCATACCCAGAGACAGAAAGTCAGCTGTACAATTCATATCAGCTGATCGAGTAGACCAGCTGATTCAAATGTTTATATAGACGAGCTAGAATCAATAAAAGTTAAGTCTTTGAGTAATAACCGAGTTGATCATATATATATGATCATATACCTATCATATATATATATATTGTAATATGCTCCTTTTGTAGTAAATAGTATATTTTGATGTATA
>NW_027110330.1:112134-138512 GCF_000696795.3 Halyomorpha halys
CCAAGTTATCTCTCTTATATTTGAAGAAAGTTATAAAAAGAATCAAAATTCTTTTTATTTTATTTTTTATATTTTTAAAATTATTACAATATATAAGTTACAGTCTGAGTCAGCTGTTACTTCGATGTCAGCTGACTGAGGGGATCAGCTGATCGAATGCATATAAAGAGATGTACTGAACACAATAAAGCCAGTATTTTACAGCAGTTCAAGGATGTCAGATCTTATTCCTTCTTCTCTTTTTTGACATTTTGCTTTCGCCGATACTTAAGTAGTGTCGAAACCTAGAATCTTTGAATATCAGAACAAATTTTAGTCTGAAGAATAATTTTTTTTTTCTTTTTCTTCGTTCTCTCTGATTAATGGCAGGTAACGGAATGGTGAGAGCAGCAGTTCTAAGCATTGAAGGTCAGAATATCACCAACCCACTTCCAGCTGTAGCCAACCAATCTCTAGAAGCAGACAACCCACCTGTAGCTGCAGTCAACCCGGAGATGGAGGCATTACTGGAAGTCTCTTCAGCGCAAGCTCATGCCACGAAAGTAGAATGGATTAAGGTCCGTACGGCAACCGTCCAGGAACTGAGGAAGACGGTGTCGGACTCGGATAGAAAAATTCACAGGAGAGACCGGAGAATTAAACTTTTTAAAAGGGGTGATCAGCTAATAGGCCGAATTGAAGCGAAGAAAGCTGAACACCTGCTCGACAGTAAGGATGCGCAGGCTTTAAGGGTAACAGTCGTCTGCAGGGTGAAAAGAAGTATCCTCAATCCGCTTGAATTTGATTGAGGATACTTCTTTTCACCCAGCAGATGACTGCTACCCTTAAAGCCTGAGCATCCTCACGGTCGAGCAGGTGTTCAGGTATTAGACTCTTCCTCTCTGGCGCTGGTGTCAATTAGTTCCTAGGCACACCCTACGAAGGAGCGCTCTCTCGGCATTCCCTCCTTCTTCACCAGCTCCTTTGCCTACTAAATCTTTAGTACATTGGATAGGAATTACATCCAACCCTGTACCTGGATTGTCTCCATCATTTTGCTGAGTTTATCGCTGATTCTGTTGTAGCGTGCCAGGAGTTCAGCAGCATACTGCCCATTAGACTGTCTCAGTTTCTTCGTCTCCCTAATCATCATAAATATATCCTCTTCTGGGGTATATCGTCCTCCTCCAAATGCCTTCTTCAATTTCGCCTTAATCATGCTCCAGGGAGTTTCCTCATCCGCTTGAATTTGAAAGCCTGCACGTGCTACGTTACCACATATGGGGAGAACTGCAATGTTTAAAACACCAGGGAATAATTATTGACAGTACTTCCCCCTACATTAGTCTGTTGTGGGCAGTGAAAAAAAAGAGCGTGCCTGGTAAAACTAAGTATAGGGTGGTAATAGATTACAGGAAGCTAAACGAGAATACCATAGATAAGAAGTATCCGATTCCCAAATTTGAAGATCTTCAAAATCCCCAAAATCTTGGAAAGGCTGAGCGGAGCTATGGTATTCAGCACTCTGGACTTGAAGGCTGGATATCATCAACTAAAAATACACCCTAAGGATCAACATAAGACGGCATTCACATTTGAGAGAGACCATTACAAGTTTACAAGGATGCCGTTTGGTCTCAAAAATGTCCCCATAATCTTTCAGCACCTGATGGACGAGTTTCTGAGAGGTACTGACAAATCTGTCTGTCAGATTTACATGGATGATATTCTAGTGTTCAGTAAGAACGAAGAACACATGCAGCATTTACACAGTGTATTCCAAAGAATTAAGCAATTTGGGCTCAAATTATTGGGAGAGAAATCATCGTTGGGGCAGGAAGAAATAAATTTTTTGGGACACACGATTTCCAGGGAAGGAGTTAAACCCGATGCAGATAAAGTCCCAGCTATCCGGAAGATGACAGTGTCTAGAGATGTGAAGGGAGTTTGGGGATTGCTGGGAACTTTAAATTATTACCGGCGGAGATTTGTGCCAGAAATGGCCGAGTACCTCCTCCCACTCAACGACCTTCTGAAGAAAGGCAGGAAGGTGATCATCAATCTGATGGTGAAAGACAATATCAGGCGGTGCATAGAGAAGCTGCAGCAGGAGCTGGCGCTTGCCCTCCCAGACTTCATTTGGCAATTCACTATCACTACAGATGCGAGTGAGTATGTGCTGGGAGCGGTGTTGTCTCAAGAGGGTGAAGGAGGAAATCGCCTAGTGGCATACGCCAGTAGGAGCCTGACAGATATGGAGACCAGATACAGTGCGCTGGAACGAGAGCTCTTGGGAATAGTGTGGGCTGTTGACCACTTTAGGCCCTATGTGTTCGGGAGAAAGTTTAAAGTACACACTGACCATAGGCCCCTGCGATGGGTGGGAAAATTGAAGGAGTCTAACATTGGAAAGAGTTATTGGAACAGTACAATATGGAGATCACATATAAACCAGATAAAGAAAATATGGTAGCTTATTGGTTATCTCAAGCCATAACTGTGAACGCCCTGGAAGAAGACAAAAGGGAATTGTTAGGAGTGAGACAGTTTCTACGAGAATGGATGCCGAGAGAGGAAAATGGAAAATGATCTTCATCTAATGAGAGCTTGAAGGAAGACCAGTAGATATGGAGGAACTGGAGGACATAATAACCAACAAGAGGTGGCAGATTGTATGGAAGATGAGGACCACTGGATTGCTCAAAGTTGAGTGCAGCAAGTATGGGAGGAGCAATATCACGACGATTTGGTCGCAGCCAGGCGTCAAAAACGACCAGATCTGTAGAACGTTGAATAATGCTTCTAAGCCTGGAAAAAAGTGTCACCTGTAAGTGGGAAATGAAACCGTTTGGGAGAAGATTAAGCGGCTATGGTGTGATGAACACATAGGAATGGACAGGACATTCGCCCAATGTAAGCTGATGGTGGAAACCGATCGGGAAGACAAATGCTAGAGAGAAGTGACTGTTGTGTATCATCACGGCAAAACAAATCACTATAGTTGAACTCTTCAGTAAGGTGCCAATGCGCACCATGTGCAGGACAAGTCGTCGGAAGCAGTGTTGGCAGCTCTCCGATTGTGGTTCCAATTCTACAGAGTTCCAGCGCGTATCTCATCAGATTCAGGCAGAGAATTCGACAATGCCATGATTCGAACAGAAATGAAGGACTTGGACGTAACATGGCATCTCAACACACCAGGGCACCCCAAGAGCAGAGGAAGCATAGAGCGGCTTCATGGCACATTGAGTGACCATCTTTGCTTATATCAGATCGACAAGGGATTGGAACCGGATGTAGCAATGTCAAGGCTATATAGGGGGATATAATCACTCCGTACACACCATTACGGGGTTTAAGCTGCCTTTTTTATCTACTATCAAGTTTCTTTCCTATAAGTAGCGATTTTAAAATGTAAGGTTAATTAGTTAAAATTTTTAAAGTAAATCATATTTATTATATATTTTTTATTTAATGATTAAATAATCCTTTCCATTTTTATTGATTAAGCAATTTGATGAAAAAACTTCCTGAAAATAATTATTGAAAAATCGTGATTTTATATAACAGTAACATTTTGGGGGCTTTCCCTCCATCTTCAGGTTATAAGATATCTGTAATACATCAAATATTTATTTTCTATTATTAACAATGTTCAATATCAGTATTCCTTTACCACTTTTGGAGTATTAGAAAATTATTAATTGACCCTGAGTAATAAATTAAGGAAGATGGTTTGGATTGAAAAGGGATGACTCAAAATAGTATAAAAACTTTTTACTACACACCAATGTTTCACTTTAATTATATATATATTAATTTTTAATATTTCACCTCACAAAAAAAATGTAGTGGAGTGAAACATTGGTGTGTATACATAACATATATATACATAAACATGTAATTTCAAATATAAAGAAGATGGTCAGGACTACAAAATATCCACTATTTATGAATAATAAATCGTTAAAAACTATCTTTGCCCTTTTTGACCGCAAATCTGACCATCTTCTTTATAGTTAAAAATTAATGTTAAATTTTTAACAGAAAGTGATGGGAAAATAATAAAAAAGTGAGATAAAAGGTGGGAAATGGTTGTTATTTTTCTATTTCGAAATTGCTTAGTGTGATGTGCTTATTGCGAAAATAAATATTTTCTGACATATTGTTCAATATTGGTATCTATGTATCTACAATCTGGTTCAATAACGGATCTCTGTTAATAAAAACAGAACCGACAAGTAAACTTCCAAGGGGTAGACTGGAGAGTAAGTGTGAGGATTGAGTCAAGACTGAACTGATAGATTTGGTTTGAACAGGTGTCGCTGGAGGGATGTATGTAGAGTGATTAGGGGTATCAGCATCGAACCTTCGGGTTTAATAACCCTTTATCATTATTATTATTATTATTACTATTATCATCTTAGTTTTACTTAGTTATTGGGTTTGATGGGAGAACTAGGTTTATGTTGTTTCAATCATCAAGAGATGATAATAACAATTACTTAAAGAAAGAAATGTCTTAAAATTTTTAAAATAACAAGAATGAAATCATATAAAATGGATATAGATCAATGGTATAAAATATAGATATACAAGGGTATTTCTGGTATGAAAGTGAATTTTGTATTAATGAGTACGTTTTGTGTATAACAGAGATCTTGTAGCCTTGAAAATGGAGAATAGTGCAATAATAAATTTACGGTATTGGCCTCAGAAAAAAGTTGCTAACCTAGAGAGTGAATCCAATGAAGATACATGAGTAAATAACTATAAATTAATTTATTTAAATCGAATGTTTATTTGTTTATATGTATAAACTAACTTTAGAATTAAAACATATTTCTTTTGAATAGAGTGAACATCAATTAAAATTATTTGATGAATTGTATCAAAAACAATCATACAATAACTTATAACAAAACCAACCATAATATTTACATTTGAAATAGGTTAATTCATATGAAGTGGTCCAAGGATAGTTCCTTGACAATTTTTAATTTTGTTGATATTTTGTATTTCGATTCCTCCATGTTTCTAGAAAAAAACAAAAAAAACAGTCGAATAATTTATTTTTTCTATGAGAGTTTACAAATGGCACCCATTTTTCTTCAGCTGTGTAGACCAATTTCAGTGAATACAAGCATTTGCCATTTTCTCAATAGCCCAAAAACTATATAACTTAGAAGATCCAACAAACACTAATTTGAAAGTAATGTTTTAAGCTGAAAAAACTTATCCTTAGTACATTTAATTTATTCCTACTCCTGATATGATAAAAACTGACCTGAAGCTTTAATGTTCGAAAATAAAAAAATTCTATCAAACTATCTTTCCTATGAGAAGTACTATAAACTATTCAGCTCTTCGTGTAGAGGGTAAGCAATCTAATAATAGATCAACCAGAATAAATATCATTCATACTAAATATATTCTTGGTTGCTTATGAATTTTTATTTTATTTTATTTTTTTAATTTGATCTTAATTATCTCTGATAAGACCGAAGTTAAGTATCTTAAATTTACTTAACTTATGGTATCTTGGAAGTTACAGTATATTTGGAGTAGGGCAGATAAAATCCTTACTTCTATCTGAGGATTTACCAATTTAATTTACCAAGTAATGTTCTATTAACCTTGGGAATAATGATGTATTAGTTCATTTTTCCATTCCTGAGGACCTGGAATATCATTAAAAAATTAGTTAATGACGTAGTGTGGGTACTAGTAAACAAAGTTTTAAGAAAGTTAGCTCGATTTGAATTAATAAGAAAAATTGAACTTAAATAAATACTGAAATAAATAATTTAAAAAAAAAATAAATAACTTTTTGAAGATACATCAAAATTGCTAATAAAATGGAATCCAAAATACGAAAATTACAAATCCATTATTGAAGTATTGCTATAGTATTATAAAAAAATCACAGCTAAATTCTATAAATAAGGAAAAAAAACAGTCTTATAACAATTCAATTAACAATAAAATAATTGTATGAAATTAATTGACTGAAACAAAATTAGGTACATTTCATTATTTCATAATTCTGAAAGTATATTTTTTTTGTTAGAAAAATATTAATAATTAAAAAAATTATTCTATGGTCCAATTAAAACTTAAGATTTGCTGATGTTAAGTTCTCTTACTATGGTTTCCCCATTATAACAGTAAACAAACTTGGGCCAAAAATACATAAATAATGATTTTATTTTCTATGAATCTCTTCCAAAACATTGTAACTTATGTGAATTCTATATTTTTAACTCCAGTCCTACCAGAAATATTAGTTGTATTTTTTTAAGTCATATGGTTTTTGGGCTATCGTCGAAACCGCAAATGCTTGCATTCACTGAAATTGGTCTGTGTAGCTGAAGAAAAATGACTGCCAGGTCTAAATTTTCAAAGAAAAAATAAAACCCTAACTGTTTGTATCTCTAGAAATATGGAGGAATCAACATACAAAATATTTTAAAAAAATTAAAAATGGACAACCAACCAACTTATTTTATTTTCGACTACTTGGCTAGATTGACTCAAATAATTATAAATGTAATAAAACATAGAGATGGAGAACCTACATGTAAGATTATCAATAATGAATACAAAAATCATTAAATGTAATTTTAACAAATCAAATTACTAACTAAAAATCTTTTTGGATAAAGTCCATTCTAATACATTTCACATGCATTTATTTTTTAAAAATCAATCCTCAACAACCACAAAAAGACTAACATGTACTACATAGTTCAAAAAATAATACTTGATATTTTGATGCAATGAATTCATATTAAATCCTAAAATATACAGGCAATTAAAAAAAAACTGGATAGTAGTTATAAATATAAATAAGAAGCCTTATCCTCTTCACTTAAAAAACTAAGGCATGCAGTTTCTAAGACAAATTCATACCTCCTCTTGTTCCATGAATATGAGGATATAAATGGAATCCCCCTCTGTGTGAATTAATAGGAATTACTTGTTCAATTAATTCAACCTAAAACAATAACTTAGTGATTAAAACTAATTAATATTTTTCCTTAAAACCCATACAAATTTACTCAACTATAAGTTAGTTAACAGGTTAAGGGTTTTTTTTTTTTTACTTAAACAAAATAATTACTATATCTTGATTATGAAAAATATTTATTAGTAATGCAATCTTTAGTAAATATTAAATGGAGAAAAATCTACTAAAAAAATCATTTAACACAATTTTTAAGACCATATGAAACACTATAAATTATTTTTAAAGCATAAAATTACGAAAGAACTTCCTACATATGCTTTATTTTTAATTTTCAATAATGTGTATATCTAACAGTAAGGTATGCTTTTTATTTCTTCAGATTAATGTTCTTATATACTCCAACTAATGTAGGAAGGACAGAAGGTATGATTTAAACAATAAAATTAATTAAGTTCAAAATATGAATAGTAGCAAACACAAACATCAATTAGACAAGGAGCAATAGTTTATTTTTTGAAATAAATCCAGAATGGACTTTCTCAATGTCATAATTATGAGAAAAATAGTGGAAAAAAAATTGTATATTTTTAAAAAAAATCAAAATAAGATATTAATATTGATACAGATATATATTGTTTGAAATATATTTATGGATCAGCATCATAAAAGTATACATGGCTTAGAATCAAGTAATTTTACTTTATTTAGAGACAAAAGTATAATTTCATGTATGAGATCATAAAATTTAATACTTGAATTTTAGAAAATAATAATTAAAGATAAGGCAATGAATATCTTCTAATCATCACAATCACTTGAATTTTCAATTATTACTAGGGGCAACCAAGAAATGAATGATCTTTGAACTAAAGTTGGTAACATTTGTATGAAAATAATCAGATCATCTAATTGAGACACCAAGTGAGAATCTGCTCCCAACTGGAGGAACAAATTTCTTGTATTGCAGATTGACTTGGACAGACAAGAAGGTAATAGTGAAATGTTAATAGCAATTACCTTGTAATAAGAAAGGTAATAGCATTAATAAAATAATTCAACTGGTATCTGGCAATTAAAAATATATCACACAAAAATGAAAAGATAAGTAGATAAAAGCTATCATAAATAAAAATTATGCTGATATACACTGTTGGTTAAAAACTGGAATACATGCTAATGTGAGGAAAGTACGGCAATAGAATATTTGCTTGAACTTTTGTTTTGATGAAGATTAAAACAAATTAAAATTAAAATCTGTATCACTACAACCCACAAAGGGTCAGGAGTTCAGTACTTTGTAAGGAAGTACTGTTTCTAGCAGTTGTGCAAGGAGGTGATTTGGTCAGAATCACGCTTGATCGCCAGATTTTTACCCAATTAAGGGTACCCAATTTAAGAGACTGCGTGTACCCCAGGAGGGCTCCAGAACCCACAGGAGTTGACTCACAGTTACAGTGTAATAGAAGACAATTTTTTGTCCAGCCGGATTTGAACTCGGTCCTTGGAGTTAATAGCCATGTACCTTACCCCAGGGCTACCCATGCTCCCTTTGGTGAAGATTAGGTTATAAAAATAAAAATGCAAGATGTCCTGATGGGCTGGTAAAAGTTAGAGCCTCTGGGAACTGTTAATGGAAAGCAGAACATTTTGATCACTTTATTTGGCATCAAATAGTAGAATACTCCCATCCAGCCCCTCCATTTTTCTTTTACACAACTTATCTATGGAAATAAAATATGAATTATTTAATAGCATATAAAATTAAATATGCTATGGAAAAATTCATTGGCCAATAAAATAAGAATTTTTGATGGAGATGATCATAGGAAAGCAGTTTATTTGTTAGACATCAAATAAAAGCATGCTAATTTTGCACAGTGCCTTGAATTTTGCTTAAGTTTCAGCATTGAAAAAACAATATAATTTTCAGACTTTTATCAGTGGTTAATTCATAACTATATAACCATGTTCCTAAGCAAAATATTTCTATTTCAAGAATCAAAGATCATTAAATTTAGTAATGAATGAGTGCCTAACATTATAAATTTGGTCCTGGAAAATGGCCAAAATCAATGGATGGACGAGAGGGGTTGTTAGGCACACTAATCCTACAACATACCCTCCCAAGCAGCCTTTTCTTGCAGGTTTGGTTAGACTGTTTTCACTTCCAAGACTTCTATCTTTTACTTTTTTCTTTCACTCTGTTGTCTGTTGATAAAAAGTCATGAAAATACAGTAATGGTACAAAAGACAAGTTAATTTAATTTCTTTAACATTTTAATCTTGTTTCATTTAAATTCCAATATATAAATCAAAAATTAAAATTACTGATAACGTTATTAATCAAAAAAAGTTACAATTGTTAGTTACAAAGAGTTAATTACAAAAGGGGATAGTTTAGTTGGAATTAATTTATTAAAACAAAAACATGATTATAATTATTTTTTTGAACATTGTTTACATTTTCATTGGGAATATTTCAATTTTTATATAAATTACATTAACTTCAATCATTAATTCAACAAATTTAATTGAATAACTTAAAAACAATATTTGCTATTCGTGTTTAACCTTTACTCTAAATTGACAACTTTTGAAGAATAGTGACATTAACAAGTGCGTAATTGGAGTGATATATCTACAGAAGCATTGACACTCTCCTCATCATTTTTAACTTTGTCTTTAGTCATTACCGTATTTTCTACATTTTTACGTCAAAAACAAACACTCCGTCAGGGGTACCAAATTTATCGAATTTTTTTCATGATTTTGAAGAAGTATATTTTTGATACCTATTTCTTTTGAATAACAAACCAATATCTGTAATTGAAGATATATTTTAATCCTACTAGAATTGACTGCAAATATTTTCACATTATCAATTGATAAAGTTCTCAATTTTTGTTAGCTAATTGCAATAAATGGCATAATTTTTAATACTCTACTAGATAAATTCATTCAAAACAAATTTAGATAGGATTAAAAGTTTCTGTAAAACATGTAATGTAAGAAAAAAAACGATACTTTTCAGGAGACGTAAAGCAGAAAGCATTAATTATGGGGCTGCAGTTCTTTTTAAAGCTTCTTTATGAATAAAATTATTTTTTGAATATCAACATATTTCAGAAATAATAAAATTAAATTGAATGAACCAATAAATCACATTTAGTGGGGAAATCATCAACAGAGTAAGTAAGAAAGCTTAATTCGTAAAGTTTAAAAAAAAAATTAACACAAATTTTTCAAACACTTCCAGTGGTTGGAATATTACCAAACTGGTCTTAATATTTTAAAGAAATATTCTAGTTTTAGATGAAAAAAATAAACTTTTGGTCACTAAAACAGTAGCATTGCCTTTTAAATTTGAGCTTGTTTTTATAGTAATTATAAACTTGGTATTCAGTTAAACCTTTCCTTAATCTGTTTTTGAAAGTAAAAAATCTTCTAGTATAATATTTTACAAGTAGACAAACTCCTTTTCTTTGCACGATTTCAGGTTCCTGTACCATTGGATGTAATTTAAGAGTTCGCAGATTAATTGTCAATAGATAATCAACTACCTTAAATAACTGAAAATAATAAGGTAACATACCCACCCCAATACCCCTTTAATTAAAACAAGGTAAAAACTAATCATATATGATAATCAGACATTAGAGAAAAAATTATTAATAGATAATCAACTTTATAGCTGTAAACATGAACCAAATTTGATTTCAATAATCTTTTGCACTGATTTTATTGTAAATTAGCAACTAAATAAATAAGAGGAAATACATACCGGAGTGTGAGATGAAGCATCCAGACAAACATGGCACTCACAAGATTCTGCAAGTATGTCCGGATCAAGACCTTCAAGATTTATAGCTTGCAGTTCTTCTATCTGCACACCAGGTCTACCATGATTGCCACTAAAAAATAATAATAATTAATGGTATTCAGTTAAAGAATAATTATTTTTTCTAAATATTTAAAAAATATTCCTATTTCACAAATTTCTATATAATTGATGGTGATTTAAATTTGTTAATCCCATAAAAATAAACTAAGTGCTTAACAGCTTTGGAACCAGAATCTCATTTATTTATCAAAAAGGTGGCCTACACCACAGCTCATTGTTTCAATACACTACCTAAGCTTTTCCAGATACATACTGAACTTCCTCCACTCACTAGTACAATGGATGTAAGAATCTTATGCACCAGTGGATATTGATGACTTGGAAACCATTCCACCTGATGCAGATGATACTGAATACATCTAGGGAAAACTAAAAAACAAGAAGTCACAAGGTATTTATGGACCCTCTACACGAATATGAAAAGAGCAGACCTTATCAAAAAATGGAATGAAGTTCTCAGGTGTTAGTATACAAGAAAAAGGGAGAATCAACAATATGCAATAACAATAGAGGTATTAATTTGCCTAACACTGCATATACAATTGTCTCCATTATCCTTTATAACAAGTACCTTCCATATGTTGAATAAAATCTGGGTGAGTATCAAGGTGGTTTCTGGTTCAAGTGATTAATGATTAATCCAGGAAGGAACAGTATTTACAATGACGACGCAAGTTCTAGTCTATGCAGATGATATAGTCATCATCAGGAGATCCTTTCAGAGCATAAGGATGGCCTATAAACCACTAGATGTAGATGGCAATGGAGATCAGCCTACATATTAATGAGAGGAAGACAAAGATTATGGTATTAGGTAAAAAACAGCAGGCTCACAGGCAGAATCACCATGGAATCGGATCTTACAGTTTTGAAATAGTCATAAGCTCCATGATTAATGATAACCTAAATGAGGGAGAATAAGTGAGAAGAATTCCAGTAGAAAACATAGCCTATTTCTTCCTTTTGTGGCTAATTAAAAGCAAACTTGTAAGCCATAGCACCAAGTTTACGCTGTACAAGACCCTTGCCCTTGGAAGACCAGCTGTCACATATACTGTAGAAATAAGGACCCTTAACAATAAAGCCATCAATCTGCTGAATTGTGTTAAAAGCGCAATTTTCTAGGCTTAAGGATTTTTTCATCACCAATTACCATATGTGGGAATGGTAATTGGTGATGAAAACAGAGAACTGTTTTAACTTTATAATGATGTCAGCATCTCCTCATATCAAAATACAGACAAAATGAGTTGGCCCAGTTATGAGGATAAGCAACAAAAGAGTGACCAGTAAGTTGTACTTGTCCTGGATGGTGTGTGCCTATATGGCAAGCTGAAGGTCCAATGGAGAGATAGGTTAGGGCAGGATCTTCGGTAATTTAGGATCTCAATTAACAAAGCAAGAGATAGAGAGAAATTGTTGGAAGCTCTTAAGCAGGCCAAAGGAAGCTTCACGCACCTGTTATGTAAATAAAAGAAGAGTGACCAAAACTTTAGTTTCCAATTGTTTCCAAGGTTGAGGAAAATATTGTGATCATATAATTTTTTCAAGAAAAATGTAGCAATTTACTAATTAAATATCCTTCCTATTTTAATTATATTATTTCAATTTCTTGAGACAAGGTAATTATTTATTAAATAAATCAAAAATACGTATCCATTTTTGTCTCAACACTTTATTTTTCACCAGTCCAACGTTTCGGCCATTCTAGCAATCCTCAAGGACATCTTCAATATATTTCTTCCTCACATTAATTTAAAATTTCTTTTGCAGGCTATTCTGCCCAGGTCATTTTCTTTATTATAAGTTAAAAGCCTATTTTTTAAAATTTAAAATCATTAATATTTAATTTTTCTTATATGGTAGTGTATTGATTGTGGATAATCTTATATAAGAAAAATTAAATATTAATGATTTTAAATTTTTAAAAATAGGCTTTTAACTTATAATAAAGAAAATGACCTTGGCAGAATAGCCTGCAAAAGAAATTTTAAACTAATGTGAGGAAGAAATATATTGAAGATGTCCTTGAGGATGGCTAGAATGGCCAAAATGTTGGACTGGTGAAAAATAAAGAGTTGAGATAAAAATGGATACGAATTTTTGATTTATTTAATAAATATCCTTCCTAAAACAAATGTAACTCTTTAAAAAGTGAATGATATCCTTCCCAAAACAAATGCAACCCATTCTACTATTATTAAAATTCCTAAGATTTATTTAAACATTTTATAAATATTTTATTATCTCTGTAAATTTGTTAGTCATTTACTACATGATTAATGATGCTCATTATTAATTAAATTTGTAATTATTTTTTTCCAATAGTTTGCATCTTGATTGATCATCGTGTTTATAGGAAGATAGTCTCAGTAATGGTTAAGAAAGGTATTCAAATAGGAAAAGAAACTATTTATTTGAAACAACTATTTATTTATTTATGATTTCGATTTCAAATTGATAGCTATTCTGGCTGTTTTAGTACCTTTTTCAGTTGCCACTTGGACTATCTACCATCAATACCATCCAGTCAATTGATAACCTTTTAAAACTGCTCTCATAGATAAAAACTTGAAGTCTTTAGTTCCATTCTGTTTGAAAAGTAAAGATTAAGAATTTAACTTAGGATTTTCATTTGTGCATATTTATATCACTATAATAGAATTCATAATTGTCCTGGATTTTCTTTTTTATTTATAATATTTTTCTTTATTGCTTTTTTTATATTAATTGATGAAAATCTCATCTTTATATTTTATGACTTAAACTTAATAAGTTAATCTTGTACTAATTACAACATAATCTGAATTTTTTACCATATAGGATTTGGTGACAAATCTTGAGGGTCATTGATGTAATAATAAACAAATAAACAAATTGTAGCGACGAAAGAGTATTTCATTATTTTTTTGGGTATACTTGATTAAACTCAACAGTGGATTCTTTTTTGTAATTAATCAGGTCAGTTATAATATTTATCACAAATGGTGGTTAATAATTAACCAGCAAATTAATTTTCATCTCTATTTTACATTAACAATCAACCAATTGAGAAGGGTCAGGAAATAACCTAAATTTAAAAAGTAGTAGGTAAATTACTGTCCAGTCTAATGCTCACAATATACCATTAAACAGTGATTGATCAGCAATATGCTCACTTTTTGTACAGACTTTGACAACTAATAACATATTAATTACTACCTACTCAACACATTGACTCTTAACTCTAGAATTTGAATTACAGATCTAGAAAAGGTTGTGTGAATCATGGTAAGAAATTGATGTGGTCATATAGCAACAGAGGAATGAGTAATTCACAGGAGGTGGTGTGAATAGATCCCAATAATTTCTCACTGCAACTATAAGCCATAAACTGAAGACACTTGCTGACAATAGGTGACAATTGAAAAAGAAATGTAATGAGGACTTTGGGTAATAGCAATAAAAAAGGAAATTTATATCTTGTTATAAACAGGAAACTTATAAAAAAAAAACAATATATATAAATTGGAGGTGTGAGTTAGGGCAATAAAAGCTGGTTTTCAATCAGCAGAATATATACTCCAATTGATCCATAATGTCTCCTGATAAGTACACAAGGCACTTTGACCCCAGATTAAACCTCCCATTTTCTCATCTGATGAATATTTTATCTGCCAACATAATATGTAGGGAATTCAGATTCAGAGGTAGAGATGGATTGTTCCCACGAAAATAGATGAACTTTGGGTTATATTGTTTTACATTATGTTTACAAAATTTATAAAAGAAAATGTACATATGGAAGCATGAAATATAATTAAAATAATGGTTTACAGATGCTTTCAACTCTGTCAGTCCACTGATTGGCAATGGGTAGAGAGTGTGCATTTTGAATTACATTGAATGTCAGGGCCATAGCACATATATGGGTTGAGTTTTCTAGTGTGCATGCCAGAGCTATAACATGAGCAACTCACATATTTTTAATAATGGTTAATAGATGCTTTCAACTAACCAATCCACTGATTGTCAATGGGTAGAGGGTGTGTGTACTAGCTTTGATTTTGTGATATTCAGCCAGTCATAAGTGAGTATTTTTCATCAGCATAATGCACAAGCTAGTAATAATCAATTTAAAAAATTCAAGAAATTGATAAAATTCAGATGTTAACAGCTCTCAGATTATCAATTGTTCTTAACAATGCCACAATCAGAATAACACCTAAAGGGATGTATATGTCAGTGTTTCAGAATTACCAACATCCAAATCCTTAAATTGATATTAAAACAATGAATGCTAGGACAGTATATAGGGCTGTTATTTGCAATGCATGCCAAGCTACAACACATGTGGCTAACCAAATTTTAACTTCACAGAGCCCATCCCATCCATACACCAATCATCTAACTGCTCCCCTCTCCATAGGCACTCATTAAGACTTCAAGATTTATTCATATTTTAAAAAAATTGAAAACATTTTTTTTTCTGTTGAAAAATGTATTGTTTCAGCAACTCTGGGGAATTGTTTATACACCATTTTCAAATCTTTAATTTTCCTCTTTATATAGATTCAATTACATATAATGACCAGCAACTCCACAACCACAAAGCTCCACATTCTGCTGATTTTTCTGGCTTAATTGGAATACATTTTTCAAT
This sequence comes from Halyomorpha halys, assembly GCF_000696795.3. NCBI lineage: Eukaryota > Metazoa > Arthropoda > Insecta > Hemiptera > Pentatomidae > Halyomorpha > Halyomorpha halys. The sequence continues at coordinate 127,627 of NW_027110330.1, forward strand.
AAGTACATTTTATTAAATATTTTTTCTCTTTATGTATACTTATACTTATATCTAATTGTTTTGTTATTTTGAAGGGACAATGGATAAGTCTGAATCTTCTCAAAAATATAAAGACAACAGATCATCTGCTCTAAAGAGGATTTTTGATTCCTCAGAAAGTTTAAGTTTTCATTTGTAAAAGATATATTGTGTGTGTAATTTTTAATTATAAAATGTGTTTTATCACATTTAAAAGGTAATGTAATGTACAAGAGGTAATCCATCATTTTTCCATTCACTTTACCAGAAATGTGAAATATATGAAGTTAATAATAGAGGAAAATTTTAATAATTAATTCACATAATATTTTTTCTTAAACCTAAAGACGAAATACAAATAAATATATAGGGCCACATGATGGCCATTTAAATATAATCAGCCAGCAATCAAGGTATTAACAGGAAACCCAAAATTTCATCACTAAGCATGTGACCATAATCTTATTTTTTAAATTTAACAGTTAATCTTATTCAGAACCATGACTTCATTTTATTTTCTAGAATATTTTTAAAAACAGGGAAAGTAAAGTTACAAAACACTTAAACAACACTTATTTCACTAACAGCCAAACAAAAAACATATATATATTAATATTACAAGAAAATTATATTTTTAATAATGTTAGAAACAATTATACCAATTGTGAGCTTTGATATTTCCTTAGAATACAATACATAAATTAATAAGTCATAAGAACTTGATGTTACTCCACTCATGGTTACACAGCTACATTTCTGTAAATTTATTTGACTCAAATTTTAAATTTTCAACCAATTAGGCCATCATTGAAACTGAAATTTTTGTTTAAAACACTGCTAATTTATAGTTAGATAAAATTGGACTTTGAAAATATTGTTAATAATCCCATCTGGTTTATGAACTCAAGGTTTGGTAGTCAATCAGCTGTTCTCTAAAGTGGAATAAATTTGTTAACTAAAATAAAATGTTGAATCTTTACAACTCAATTTCATATTTTTTTGTCCGTTTTTAATTTGCAACCTCCAAAACAATCACTCACCACTTAATTTCTTAGAATAGGACTTTGGAATTTTAAGCTAAATTTGGACATAATATTGCTTGGTTCAATCACATCTCCCGAACTCAGATCGTCAGTTTAAAGTATCCAACCTCTTAAGTTAAATCTTTTAATGTTGCATTAATCCTAAATATGGTTAGAACAAGCCTAACCCATTTATCTCCATGTTAAATGAGTATCAATTTTTTTTTCTTTAAATTTTGAAAAAATAAGGCTGCTTGATTTAAAAGGTACTGGTTATCAGAATAAGAACAGGAGAGTACAACTCAATACCCACAGGATAGTAGATAAATTTCATTGAAAACTGGAATTTTTTTTTATTATTTCTTTATTGAAATTCACAATTGTATAACAGAATACTATAAGTAAATGTCATGTAAGCATAAAACACATAATAATAGCTTGGGAAGAAACTAACCATTATTAGCATTTCAATGACTATATTATGTTATATGATTCTGTGACCAACTCATTTCTGGACGCCTCTGGGTTTTCAGGACTAGTGGGCATGAAAGGAAATGAACTAGTGATTTAGTGTGGACAAGGACTTGGAATTAAAGAGGGTATAACTATTTCAGGCCAGATCTACAACACGTAATATTAAAGTCTATAAGGATAACTTTATTTGTGATTTAATAAACAGCATTAAGGATTCTTTCAAGGATTTTGGATTGTAAGGATTGGATATGGGAGGCATTTGATAGTTTCAAAGAGCCAAATAGCACAATTCTGAATGTCCAAATATACCACATAATCTTCGTGTAACTTTGTTTTTTAGAGTAAATGGGAAGTTTAGAGTGATTGTCAAGTAATGGTTGTAAAAATTAGAATCTACAAGCAGTTTCTTGTTGTTTCAATCTTGTATAAGGAGCTCATGTAAGATTCCATGTAAAAAAAGTAATTTGAAGGGATTTATTAGGATTTATTTTTTATGAAACTACAGTAGACTGGAACCGGTAACTAACAAACATTCTCACAGGAAGATAATATCTTGTTATTCTCTGTAAATCAAAATTTATGAAAGAGTAGATGTATTGGAAATTAATGTTCTAAAATAATAAAAATAAATCTGAAGTAGAAACGAACAAATTCGTAAAAAAGTAAAATATTCAATCTGGTAATGTATAATCATTGGCAAGGAATAATAAATATAATATAAAATCTATTGAAATACTCTAAAATTGGAAAATATAAAAAGCCTGATGAAATGACTATTTAAAAAGAGTAGTTTTAATGAAAAATAAGGTATGAAAGATATCATTGAAGCATAAATCTAGATTAATAAAAAACAATCATGTTATATGGAGTGGAGCATTAGAATGGAGAAAAATAATGTTTTTTTGTTTCAAAAATCTATAAGTCATATTCACAACAGGGGTCTCATGCAGGAAATTTAGAATGATTTCAAGGTATAAATATTTCCTTAGAATAGATTTATGCTACTAAATCAAATAAAGTCTTAAATGAACCATAAGAATTAATAAATAAAAAAAAAAGAACCTTTCTCATTTGTTCAAGGTACAGTGGTGGAAGATTGTCAAAGCCCACAACTATTTATTATACTCCTCAAAAAAGTATTAAAAATATTTAAATGAACAACTGCTAGGACTACAATTGAACACCAAAACTTGTGACTATTGCACTATTACATGGCAAGCAAAAGGGAATCATCATAAATATGAGCAGAACCTCAACCCTTCAAGCAGGCAAGGACTTATCCACAACATATTAATTAAAATTGGAGATTTTATCACTACCCTGATTTAATAAAATTAAAAAAAAATGATAATAATCATGAACTTTGAAATCAATGTTATAAAATGAAACCATGGAAATACATAAATCTAAGCTCTTTTCAGATATATATAGAGAAAATAGATACATACATAGGTCTTTCAAAAAGCCCCATGTTTTCATGTCTTTTAGCAGCCTTAAATTCTTCCCAATCATGAATGAGAAATTTCCTCTTCTCATTGAGTGTTGCTTTATGTTCCCTAAAAATAAAACAAAGGAAAAAAAAAAGGAAGTATGAATGTTGAGTCTAAAAACCACGTAAGTCGTTATTAATGGAGATTGGAGTTATTATTTATACATATATTTATATACATACACAGGTGAGTATAGATACACACCGGTGTGTTAGTACAACACATATTGAGTTCAGAGAAGCAATATTTCAAGACATAGAATTATGATCTAATCTTCAAAACATAAGAAAATATCTTACACTTTATTAACTTGTTTTTTTTTTAATAATTTCAGAAACTTTCTTATGAATCTGAAATTATTAATGTTTGAAAAGTTCAATATCAACAGCAAGAAAAGTAAATTATAACAAGAAGTTTTCTCTTTAAAAAAAAAAAAAAGAAAGAAAAGCAATGGATAATTAATGCTACCATCTTAAGCCTTGAGGATAAAACAAATCATAGAAACTGAGCAGTTGGTAACTAGTGTGGAATCAGGGAAGAAACATGATCATCAGACAAATGTTGGTAACACAATTACAGAGAGTGCTATTATTACAAAGTAATTTAAGGATTTAACAAAACTTTTTTCATAAATCATGTTTTGTGTATTGGTATTATTTTTTATTAAAACATCACTACTTAAATTATTAAACTAGATCATCTCTAGGTTTTCTCTTGGTAGCTTCATACTAATATTCATTAGTAATATCTCCTAAGTGTTATTCAATTCATATCTTTTAGAACCAAAAATCTATCCATATTCTTTTCACATTGAATTTCAACATACATTTTTTTATACAAGACCTCAAACCTATTATCTCATATAACCACTCTCTTATAACGGAAATGCTTCTTTAGAAAAATCCTTAATTCATCGTGACACCACCTTTAGGGATTTCAATTCTTTACTCATCTCTATCAGTAAAATTTATCTCAAATACCACTTGTTCCTCTACCTCTTCAGCCATCAATCCAACATGCATCCAAATATATATAGTGCATTCAATCCAGAGCCATGTGAATAAAATATTGGCAAATTAGCAAATTATACATATACACACAGGGTTAAGTATCTAAACTGAAAATAGGAATGTACATTAATGCTTTGTTTAGAAGATATTCATGTCTAAAGATTTGCATTCATATGAATTATTTATGTAATAATAAAAAAAATTAATATAAATAACTAATATTCATATTAAATGTTCTTGAAAGTGATTGCTTTGAGCATTAAGACAGGCTCAGCATCTTTCTCCTACAGTAGCTGTTCTCGAACAGCACTGGATATTGATTTTGACATGCTCTCCAGATCTGAAATCACTGAATTTTTTGTTAGTGGTGACATTAAACAAAAATTGTATCCAAGCTCAGGCAATAATCTTAATTCCTTACAAATAAGGTTAATTGAAACCTGCAAAACTAACAGCAACTGCTGCTGTGGAAGAAAGGAGTCGAGCCTGTTTTAATACCTTAGTTACCTTGAATCACTCTGAACAACATTTAATATGAATGTTAGTGTTTACACTTCATTATTACAGTAGTTGAAAAACAAATTAATTTATTTATTATAACCTAAATAATCCATAACAAGGCAAATATTTAGATGTGAATATCTCTTAAGCAAAGTGCTAACAGACATACCTATTATCAGTTTGAACTCTTAACTCTGAAACACCCTATATGTATGGTTAAATAAAAACAAAAAGTTTTTACTGTTACCATAAATAGAACATACAACATTGGAAATTGAGAAATTAAAAGTTAATATTATTAATAAAATAAGAAAAAGTTAATATTAATAGTACGGAGAAAACATGATTAGTTTAATGATAAAAGAAAATGTATGTGTTCAATATGTAAAAAATTAAATTTAATTCATAAGTCTAAACTAAGAATTATTTACGATTTATAAATAATTCTTTTGAAATATAGGACTATTAGACATTTTAATTAGCATATTCATGCATTTTGTTGATGAATGACATTTATTAAATCATTTGTAAGTGAAATATGTGTTTTTAGTTTTTGGTTCAGAAATTTAAATAATAGATAATTGGAACAATTTTTGCTAAGAGACCTGAACAGTGCAGTCTAAATAAAATGATGCCGATCACAGTGTAATTATGACTGACAGTATGTAACAACCGTGGAAACTTGTAAAATGTTTTATTTTATGTCAAAAAACTTTTTAAAGGCTTAAAACTAATCAGTAATTATTTTTTAACATAAAGAGATAGCAAGTGACAACTAAACAAGACATTTATTTGTTTAAATTTTTAACCAGTAAAAGGCACTGTAAGAAGAGATCAAACAATTCTTCCTGATATTTTATGAAGACATGATAGTCTTTGTCTCAGTACTTTCTCAGAGGGCACTGAAATTATATTGTGCAATCTCGCTAGAGAAAATTATTTGCAATAAAATCTAGTTATTTTTAATGTTTGCAAAACTCATGAAATGTTAATTACGATAAATAGACAATATGATTAAATAGTAAACTATAATAAATGTGATCATGATAAGTAACTATTATAATGTTTGGACAAAAAATATTTAAAGTCAATTTAATAATTTAATTAGTTCTGAAGCAGAAATAATTATGAGGAATTACTATAAAGAAGTCACCTCATCCAGCAGTGAACTTTAATCAAGATCCAACCATCAAGTATTTTATAACAATTATAGAAATTTAATTTGATGTTTAAATTAATATTTATATTTTATTTCTTAAATTTTAAGTTGTTTTTATTATTATAAGATGTTATATTTCTTATGTTAATAACTTATGTTTTCTCGTTTGTTCAAATATATCTAGAATAACTTAATAATAAATTTAAATCATTAATTGCATTTTTATTTTATCATTGAATGTATTAATACAGAGGTAATATAAAACTTGTAGTCATATATGTTTATTATGTCAATGTTTCCATAGCAACCTATTTAATATAATGTTTTTAATAATAAAACAATATAAATAACATTAATTGAAATTTTAAAAAAATTATGATATATAATGGAATTTTAATTATCATGAATTTCAATATTGTTGTTACTATGGAAACATTATATAAATAAACTTTCTAATTTGTCAATATATTTCATCCACAATTTATTTAGCTGGATGGCATATCCATTTAAAAATGTAAAATAGGTGAAGATAGTTGACCATAGATACATCAGAGAAGATGGTTGGGGGTGCGGTCAGCAAAAAAAAACACAAATAAACAAAAGAATTATTTATTTGTGCCGATGTTTTGAACTGATTTTCAAGTCTTCATCAGGGCTTTAAAAACAAAAAGAGATAAAATATTCTTGACTATTCAATATATATATTTTCATTCAGAGAAAAAATAAAAACAAAATATAAACTAGTTGATTAATGACTATGGAATAAGACAGTAGTAGATTGATAACATTATTATTTATATACATATAAATGTGAGTAATAAATAAATGACACAGTGGGTAAGAATGTTACTCATCTATATAACATTCTTACCCACTGCTGACCGCACCCCCCTTCTCTCTGTATGATGTATAAATATATCATAAAAAGATTCAAATGGGTTCATAAGGACAACTGTCTTCATTGAGGATTTTAGATATTCACTTAATTTCATTAGGCAGACATACTTCGGTCTTATAACTAAAGTGTTAGTTAACTATAAGAACACATCCTAAAGTTATTAACTGCGTTAGAGAGGGTATCACAACCTACTTGGTTGGACAGTCAGCTCTTCAAGCCCTCGAGTCTCTTAATGTAACCTACAAACGAGTAAAAGAGTAAAAAAAGGCCATGGGATCACTTTCTAATAGTAAAAATCTAATTTTAACAAGGATTTCTGAGCAAAAAGGCTAAGCAATTAATTTAAGAATCTTTCCTTTCTAGAACTGAGTGGCTACTGGGTTTGAAAAGAAAATGCTGACTTAAGTTTAAAATACTAACAGACCATGCAGTCTTAAAGTAAATATGGGATGGTGGACAATGAGACAACAAACAAATAGACCTTGAAAACTGACACATACAATAGGGGTATTCATGATCTTTAGTTTAACATGTTAATGCATGTTGAATGAAAAAACTGATGTTAAATGGAGAAATATTTCCTTCTTTTACCATGTTAAAATGATATAACATGGTTGTGAGTCAGTTAAATGGAGAATGACGTCATGCAACAGACCAGCTGAGCTCACCACCATTTTGCCAGTTACCATGTTAAGTTACTTGCTCGTTTTTTGTGTTTTGATTGTCAGTATTGTTTTGGATGTTTTTATAACTAATAAAGGCAATAATAATAATGTAATGGCAGTTGTCAATTAGCTCTTCTTGATTCCCTGCCAAACAAGTTAAAAGATCAACAAGACACTCAGTAGCCAAACTTTCACATAACTTCTACTTTTCACTCAATATAGGCATGTTGTAATAAATTGCTTTAATCAAAACTTAGAAGTAAACAATCACATGAAGTTTTGGAAGGAAAGGTTATAAAACGAGTGGCTCAGAAAATCCACAAGGAGCTCTTATACTTACACCATTTAAGATGGTAAAACATTTAACACATCATGAATACCCCTAATGTTAAAGACTATGCAGGCTTAACATATAGCCTCCTGGGATCAGGCGGAATTCAGATTCAGACCTTACCTAGGTTTAGTGGTCAGTCCTCTGGAATTCTATTAGGCACAAGATGATGTTAGCAATAAAAGAACTCTACTTGTTACTTCAGAATTGTCAAAAAGGACCTGTTTCAAAAACCACCAGGTGGACTTATTCCCCATCATTAGCACTAACAGTTCATCCACAAATAACAATTATTTGTTTTTGAAGGCAGTAAAACTAATGTACTAATGTAGTAGTAACACTAATTGTGAATTCCTATAATATGCTTTCCACAGATAATACGAGGGGAAAATATTTACTAGAATGAAACTTATCTTTCAATATCATTGCAATTACAATAAACGATGGATATAACACTTGATAGACAATTTCAGTAACACATCATTATCCCTAAAATAAAATAAAATAAAAATGATACAGAACTGAGACTTTTAAAACTCTATATTTCAGGGCATAATAAAATGTGACCTTAAATTAATCAGTTCATAAGCTTTGAGAACTTTCCCTTCAACTTGTGAATGGAATAATCTATAAGTATATACGTACGCCAACTTTTGAAATATTGCTATTCTGAACTTAACAAATTCCGTACATAAATTTAATCTATTTAAACAGATAAATTTATTTGACACCTAAGATTTTCGATGTGGAAAATACACATATACAGTTTTGTGAAAAAGTCTTTGGACATATGGAAAGTTTCTTGAAATATAAACATAAAAATCTACATTTTATTGGTAGTGAATTAGTTTCAACATTTCAATAAAAATTTATTGTCCTTTTAAAGAAATTGCAAAATCTTAAAGATTCTTCTTATTAGGAATAAAAGAATTTTTTTTTTTTTTTAAAAGTTACTGCTATTGACAAAATTAAACCTAAAATGAATGGTTCATAAATAAGTGAGAAATATAGAACCATAAGTAAAAAAGGGTTAAGGATAACAAGTGAGTCTGCACTGTTAAAGGTATAGATGATTCCTCGCTGTACCAAGCTTTCTGCTCAATGGAACAAAGACAGAGGTAAGGTACAAAAACTATTAAGTATTAATATTGTAACACCATAGTTTTGTTTTTTGGATAAAAAATTATCAATTAAGGAATAGTTTAGAAAATAAATTTGTGTGGAATAATAAAATGGCTTATAGAACCAAGAGATCTTATGCTAATATCACCAGCTCTCGAACTCTGGTTAAGACCAAATTTTTAAGAAAACCTGCCACCATCCTCTCATCAACATCTGTCTAACCTTCAAACATTAACCCATTGGTTCAACTTTAATTTCCTTTATAGTAGTAAATTATATTTCATCAAGCCTTATAACTACTACTTTAATTATAGCAGGATCAGGTCAAGCGATTCTGTTATTTGAGCCTTAATTTTGCGGGTCAATCATCCTTCTTTGAATCATATATTGTAGGCAATATTTTATTTTCAATAACCTTATGGTATTTTTCTTATCTTAAAAGCAAGCAACCACTTTTCACATCCATATAGAACAAGAAACAATACAAGTCTTGTCAATTCTTGCATCCATGTTTCTAAACAGTAGGCACAAACTGATTAATTTTATAACAGAAAAATATCTGTTTCAAGTCTTTAACCACACTTTTACTTCCTTCTTTTATAGATTGTACTTTTACATATTCATGCAAATCTTCATTATATTTATGACAGCAATAAAATCTCCACTTCTGCTGCTAACGACATATTTTGTTTAATCAGTATTTATTTAGAGATATTATTCTTAATCTTTTATTTTATTTATTTTTCTATTTAATATCATCAACAAAAAATAAAGCTGTAAATTGTGAAAAAATCCTTTGATACTCCACAGACAGTTCGCAACAAAACTCTTTTTTTGTTGACTTTCTGCAAGACAAAAAAACCTCAACTGAAAAGGAGGAACCCTTCATAAAGTATAATTTTCAATAAGTATAAAAGCATGAGGAAGCTTTAAAATTGAATACTTGAATACAAGTCGAAATATTCAAGTACTTTCGGTCTCATCTGGACGAGTCAGGCTATAATGACTAACAAAATTCAGGAACATATTAATGCTACTGGACAAATGTTTTGGGCCTTAAATCAAATAAGGATTGTTTTAATGAGACGTAAGCTTACAATTTAAATAAATCATTCCTTAGTAAACTATGAATTATATTTATATAAATTATTCAAAATATTAAAACTGTCTAAAGACCTTTTCAAGGTATTATAAGTATGATCCATATAGTGTAACAATGATTATTTTGTTGGGCTGTTTTGCTTATTGTTTTTTGGTAGAAGAAACTTTTTATTTGCCCAGTTCTTTTAATAATCAACAAAAATATTTAACATTGAAAAGGGAGTACATTTCTTTTTCTTTTGATCAAGCCTTCTTCTATGAACTGTTGCAGTGAAAAAAGTCTTGCAGAGTAGGTAGAGTTTTTCTTTTTACCTCTCCTGATAATTCATGAATAAATCTCAATGATGCCATATTTAAACTTCTTTAATGTTTTTTTTTTTTGTGGAATTTGTCTTTTACCTTTGTAGATAAATGCCCATGATTTGCAAGATAATATCTAAATAACAAAAAAGCTGGATTCTTATATGGTTTTCTCTGAATTTTTTAACACTTCTTTATAATCCAATATTCATTTTTTTAGAATCTTTGAAAAACTGGACTCTCCTACATTCCTACGCAACTGTAATGCCAGTTGTGATCACTCAAGTAGTAAGAATGATTTTTGCTACCTTCTCACAGTTATTTCTTACTCATTCTTTCTGATTTTGCTAGGTTTTATGCTCTATTGTCAGTATCTTTGTTTGGATAACCTTTAGTTCCCCACAATTCATCTTAAATCTTTTTGAAGTGCACCCAGGTATTTTTGGAGACACCATTTTATCAAATCCAAGAAGAAAATTTTTATTATAAATAATTCTTTTTAAAAAAGAGATTTCTCTTCTGAAAAGTATAAAATTATTAATAGCGGTAAGAATATAAAAAAAAAGTCTAACAACTTTAGTGAAATAAAATTAACTGCCCAGTAACTACAATCCATGTATCTGATAGGCAGTTGTAAATATTTACACAGAGACATGACACTTTTAAACCTAAAAAAACTGGGAAAAAATTAAAAATAATCCATCCAAGTAGTCGAATTATGTGAATACCAGCTAGTCAATGGTAAAGTGGTATGGTCTTGGATTGAATCTCAAAACAAAAATAATGATTTATATA
>NW_027110330.1:138599-139742 GCF_000696795.3 Halyomorpha halys
TTGAGTTATGTGAAGATCAATTAGCTAATGGCAAAGTGGTGTGGTATTCGATTGCATATATATAAAATCATTATTTTTGATTTGAGATGCAATCCAATGCCATACCTCTAAGCCACTGGCTAAGCTGATCTTCACACAATTCAACTCCTGGGATGTTTTTCTTTTTTCTCAATCTTTTGGGAATATATATAAAGTATTTTTCAAGTTAAATATTTGTTCAAGTATTAATATTGTTCTTCACTTTAAATTTAACCTTTTTCTATTTCAAATCTAACCCACTCTATTTTAATCCAATTAAGAAATTTTATAGTTTAATTATTTTGTTTTTCAATAATAATTTAAATTTTATGAGTAAAAGTCCAAATAAAAGGTGTGAAAATTTAGGGAAGCATTATCGTAAACCGTTTAAGCAAGTGAAGCTAAGTTTACCTATTTAGTATTTTTTTTTTCATAATTTCATTAAGAGATAAAAGCAATAAACTATAAAACAAAATGGTAGGGATAAGGAAAAGAACAAAAAACTAATTCATTCATTGATTTATGATTAAACTTGACATTCAAAACATAACCATTCTTTCTAGCAGGTAGTCAGTCTGTTCTTTTAAATTTAGCTTAAAGTTGTTTTTTCGCTAATGTATGATTTTTGGTGTATTAAATTTGAATTTATGCCTTGTTGTTTATCGAGATTATATTGTACGAATACCTATTTTAAACTACAGTTTGAAAGTATAAATGTACAAACATAATAAACAGAGAAATACAGGAATGTAAAAAACATAACTAAGTACTAAAAAAAAATAAAATAATTTGGAGCGAAAGTGACACTAAATTAATTATAATAAAAAATAGGTCAAAACAAAGATTCTGTTTCAGAAAAACAACAAAATGATGCAGGGGAAAAAAATGAGTCAGATGAAGCAATTAATTCGATGATATGGTGCTTATGAGGATCCCTTGAAAGTCTCAATGCCTACTATAAGCACATAATAATTCTACTAGTGGTTAGCAGCCTATTTCAGAATTGAATAAAACCAAAGTGATTAACATTGCTATGATACAACTAACTTAAGGTTTATGTAGAGCCAGAACTGGCATATATACATATATATATAATATACATATATATATATAATATATACATAT
>NW_027110330.1:139792-147540 GCF_000696795.3 Halyomorpha halys
TATATATATAGGAGAAAAATAACAATTCTAATTCATGACAACAAATCCGTACCCTCATCCCATTACTTGTAAAATTCCTTGAATTTTCTAGGTTCAATTAATTCCTTGACTTTTTTTTGGTTTTCTAGGTCTTGTAGAATTCTTGGACAAGTAAAAGGCTACATTTGACATTGAGGGTATACATACGTAGTTTATTTGAGGAGCTTAATTTTTCTAATAGTTTTTAATATAAGTACAATTAGATTTTTAATAAACTAATGAGCCACACGCATGTTGTTCCAACTACTCACTTTCCATAATCTTCATTTCCTACACTACTAATGTTGAATAAATTTGCTAACCATTAAGTAGAATATACTTGAATAGCAACCTAAAATTTTTTTATAGGGGCTAAGGGCTTGAATTAAAAAAGTGAGGTAATGTGAAGAATATATGACTGTACATGAAAGCTTTATGATTTTTTGTTGGTTAAATATTTTTTCAACAAAAAAATATAAATAATGTATATTTATTTTACCCATTATTCAATGCTGGGCTATGGGACAATGTAAAATTGATGATCATTTTAATTTCACGACATAAGCAATTATAAAAACTGGGATCATCAGTGAGGCTGAGGAGCTTACCAGTTTAGGCTGTGCTGAGGGACAACACTCATCTCTATAAACAGATATGGCCAACAAATGTATAAAAAACCAGAGAACAGGTACAATGCTGTTTATCTAGAGACTAATCTACTTACAATGTGCCATTGGATATTTCGATGACAAATCTTGACCAATTGTCATATCAATCTATTACTAAGCTGTGTTATACTTTCAAAAGACTAAATGAATTGTACTCTTCATCATTTTGTTGTATTGAAAATTTTTATTTAATTTATTCAAAATATAGAAAAACAAAAAATAGTTTTATTTATAATTTCTCTTTCTCTTTTTGTATTCAACTATGGGTAGGTTTTTAGATAGAATTAAATATGTTCAAGTTAACCTACACATATCAATTAAAGAAACATGAAGCCACCTGAAATACAGTTGAGGATAAAGCTGGACCTCCTGCTAATTTAGGATCCCAACACCCATGTTGATTAAGTAGGTTTCCCTGGCATCTTTACTGTGATGATTGACCCGTAGAATTACTTTACTGTCCTCAAAGCAGGTAACTCTCGGCCTAGAGCAGCCATTGCTGTTATTAATAACCAAAATAATAAAACCTCCTATTATCACCGACTTATCTAATGCCAATTTCATGGTTAAGAATGAATGTTTAGAATATTATTAACAATATCGTTGTCAGCATCAACTTAAAAAATAAAATGAACATAAAAAATTATATAAAATAGTTTTGAAAATATATTAAATAATTAAGAGGTTATGGTACTTCAATAGGGGCATATTCTAATTGTGAATCAACATTATGGAATAATAAAATTACTTTTAAGAGGGATCAGGATATCAAAAATCTTAGAGTTTATGAATTTAAATAATTACTAGTATGCAGAATTAAGGTAGCTTTATCCTACTGTCCAACAGCAATGCCTTGTTACCTTTCAGTTCCTGGAACCCAAAATCTTCCCAACATTCCTAATCTTTTTACTAAGTAGATCTATTCATGTCTTAATAAGATATCAAGCTATCTATTAGTATTTTTCTCTCATAGAATTACTTCTTTTTAAAAACCTAATACCACTCTCCTTTTGGAATTTCAAACCTATTTTCATGAGTAAATGTTCATTTCTAGCTTTGTTTAAACATCACTCATTCCTTCGTCTCATTTATTATTAATTGTGCACATATATGTAATCAATATTCATAAAAGATAAATAATTGCATAAGTTTTAATATTCTAATCTACGATTTAAAAATCTGTTTATATAATTACAAACAGATAAATGTACCTTTGTAAATTAGTTTCATTAAATAATGAAATAATTATAACAAATATAAAGATCTTTTAAAACCAAACCTGAGCTAACACTATTCATTATCAGTGAATATAAAATATGATATCCAAATTAACTTAGTATTAGTATAAATTTTATATCAAGAAGGTACAAATGATATCCAAGAAATATTATTTCCAAATGAATATTAGGTCAAAATACATTTATACTGAGATAAATACTGAAAATACACATAAACACACTTATACATACACACACATGCACATATATACACACACCTATATAAATGCTAAATGTTATGCAGCATCCCTAACCATCACTCTAGACCTTAAGAATGCTTTTAACACTGCAAGATGGACCTGTATAATAGATGCCCTATGGACTATGGCGGTGCCAGCCTATCTTATGAGAGTTCTTACAGACTACTTCAAAGATAGAGTTCTGTTCTATTTTTCAGACATTGGCTAAAGAAGATATAAGGAGACTGGTGGTGTCCTACAGGGCTCGGTATTAGGGCCTCTCCTGTGCAACGTCATGTACAATGCAATCTTCAAATTGACAATGCCGGAGGGAGCCATAGTTGTGGGATCCGCAAATGACCTTGCAGTTGTAGTGGCGGCGAAGCACTTGGAAGAAGTTACCCTCATCGCAAACCAGGCTGTTGCTACGGTCCGAGGTTGGCTGTCTTTGCTAGGCCTACAACTTGCAGATCACAAGACCGAGGTTCTCCTAGTAACTAACAGGAAGCAGACTGAGTCCATCACTGTCATGGTTGGTAGGCACGAAATTTGTTCCCAGTCTTGCTTAAAATACCTAGGAGTCATGATCGATACACGTCTCGACTTTAATGTTCACACAGAGTATATCAGTGCCAAATCTGCTAAAGTAGCATCCTTTTTGTCATGCCTTATGCCAAACGTTGAAGGTCCCAGAGAAAGTAGCCAAAGGCTTCTTGCTACTGTTGTTCCCTCCATTATGTTATATGGAGCCCCGATTTGGAAAGAAGCGATGGTTACCAAATCATACAGGAGAAAATTAGTTTCAGTTTATCACAGGGTTTATTTAAGGACGGTTAATGCTTTTCGAACTGTTTCCTACGAAGTGGTGTGCGTGATAGCCTGAATGCCGCCTGTGAAACTCCTTGTTGAAGAAAGAAGCAGGCACTATGGACGACACTTACACGTTTCCAGAGAGGAAGAGCGAAAAATAACCATTCACCATGTCTTTTGAAGATTGAAGAAGACACCAACCCTCGTAAGAAAAAACAAAAAAAAAACACACACATATATTCACATACATATACATTAGTTATTCTTTGTTCCTCTCTCTTCGCTCTGCTTTCGGTTCGGAGATCTAATCCTGGTTCTACTTCTAGTTCTCCTATCTTTAACTTAAGTCCATTGACCGAGAGAGTTACCTGGGCAAGTGTGAGGTGAGGCGAGTTCGTTAAGGGCTGTTTTTTCCGGAGCTAAAGAGTCCATATCCATGGAACGAACATCTATCTGCTTACAAGCTGTAAGTGGTGGGTTAGTAGGTGGGGGAGGTTTGGAAGATGACGGTATGGAGGATATAGAAGACATAAGGGAATTAGATAAGGGGATAATTGAAGAGGTGGGTGTGGAGGGGAGGGGGAGCCAAAATTCTAAAATTTTGTCAGATTGTCTATCAGACAATATTTCAATTAAGAGCGTTCCTTCTCTTCTTTTTTTATATTTATTATAATTATTGTCTGACTTCACCAATCAGATTATTGAGGTTTTTATAAATAAAAAAAGGTGAGATCTTATTAAATTAAAATCTAAAGCATTTCCATCAATGCCAGTTTCCGTTCTTTTAATAATATAGAACCTGTTATAATTTTTTGGCACATTTTCATTATTTCCAAGGCCTCCTTTAACTTCGTGCTTTAACGTGCGTACTTTAAAATCGTGATTTTTTACGCTTAGCTGGTGGAGATTCGGTCAACGTAATAGCTGAATCGTTTTAATAATAGAGAAAAAAAAATATATATATATTTTCCTATATGGAAATTAACAAAAGAAATAATAAAATAAAACAAAAAGGTAAACAATAAAAAGAAAAGTATTCTTCCAATGGAACAAGAAAAGAAATGAAAAACAATGAATTTTAATTTAAAAAAAGTAAATCAAAGTTGTCCCTTATCTTTTGTTGAATGTACAATGTCTAATCCCTCGGAGCTCCTATCAGCAAACATCTACACTCTACGAAGTATAAACACAAACTCTCTATGAATGGTTTAGGAGCTGTTGTAAGGTAAACGCCTTTTCAAAGCTGTGGTAACACAGTATTGATGTGCTCCTGCCTTTTCCAACTATATTATGATATCATGCATAAATGTGGCAGCATTCAAACTAGCGTGATTTAGTGGAAAAATAAAATTATTCCATCTCTGAGTTTGCACTGGTCAAACCTTTGAGCATTGACAGTGAACTGACCCCTCCTTTATTTAAAAATTTTCCTCAGACAAGGGTGTTAACAATAATGAATAGTAATAATAACCATTTCATAGACTTCTGTACATTTTAAATTTATTTCTAATGAAATTATTCTATATTAAATGTTAATACATTTAATATAATATAATAATAATTTTATTATTTACCACTTGAACAATTTTTTAAATCTTGAGTACGATAATAATTGTAATACTCGGTTTGTTTTGGGTATTTATTCTTTTTACTAGAATTTAATAAAAATTAAAATATTAGAACTTGAACCGTTATTTTAGTTTTTGAAT
Source organism: Halyomorpha halys (assembly GCF_000696795.3). Taxonomy (NCBI): domain Eukaryota; kingdom Metazoa; phylum Arthropoda; class Insecta; order Hemiptera; family Pentatomidae; genus Halyomorpha; species Halyomorpha halys. The sequence continues at coordinate 144,454 of NW_027110330.1, forward strand.
TTTCAGAAAATCTGTATTTAAATGTTTTTTGTAATCTACCATTGTTAAGAAAGCCATTGATCCAAAAAATTCTCTTATAAAATGAAATCAATATGAGCAATATATGTGAAGCATCATTAGAAAGTAATGAATGTAAAGAGCTCCAGTTTTGTCTCAAATTTTAGATAGCTTAAAAAAGAATAGGACAAAGTTTTCTGTAAGATGCATGATTTTGAAGTGAGTGACAACTGAAAAAAGTGCAAAAACTTTGTTATTTTTGGGCTATATTAGTTGCATAAGTCCTTTGAAGCTGTAAATAAATTTGGTTTCTTACAATTGATATAGATCCAACACAACGTATTAAAAAAATTAACAATACTTAACCTTTTGTACAGAAGGATCAGATTTTATTCAATTGTTACAACCAGCGTAACCAAGAACACTAATATCTTCTTTTAATATTTGGTTATACTTTATCGCAGCATTGAAGAATCTACTTAGATTTTGATTAAGTTACTCTAAATCCACATCAAATATGGTTAAGTCATCTAAATAACTAACACATTCAATACCTTAGATTTCAATAATATTGTCTATTTTGTTATTACAAAAGAAATTATTGTGAACTGGTGGAGTCAACCACAAAGTTGTAAAGCTGTAGACTCTTTTTCTCTGGGTGGAATATATAGTTGTCAAGCGTAATTGAAATCTAATTAAATTAAATTTATATCTAAATCTAAAAATGAAGGACTGAGAAATTTTGGGTTTTAATATATTTAAATAGAAATTTTAATATAAGAAATGGCATATGCATCTAATCAAGTCATTTTGTTAACAGTCAAGGAATAAACAACAACAAACCGCTTTCTCTGATTTCTAATCTTGAACTTGAACTTTAACACTCCAAGGTGAATGAGCGGACTAGCTTACCTCTTGAGAAAGTAATTTGTCGACCTCAGCTTTTATAAATACTTCACCTTTAGTGCAATGATGACAAGACCTCTCTGCTATGGGCCTGCAGTTTAAATATAGATGAGAGAAAAATGAAGTTGTGGGGACTTGAACAAAGGAATGATGTCAGCACACAGTCCGAACAACTGATAATTTTACATTGAGATAAGTATTATCATCCCGCTCAAGCTTTGCATAACAGCATTTATTAATGGACAATGAATGCCGAAACTAAGCAATATTAACTAAAATCAGTTGTATGAATTTTTGTCAGTACCCTCACAATTGGATCTTAAACTTCTATTTATATATGTAACACAAAACCTTATACTTAGAACTGGATACCTATCTTCGCAATAGGATGTATAACTTTTGTTTCTTTTAAATTATTAAATATGTAGTGATGTTTTTTTACTCTGACGAATGTAGATAACCAAGTTTGAGTATATTATTATTAGTTTATATAAATGATTTTTAATTAATCATTTTTGTAAAATTACTACAATAATTATTTAATTATGTACTTTACAGGCTAACTCTATTTGTACAGGGGTTTCCCCAAACAAATAAATAAATTATTTTTAGTATAACGGACAATGAATGATTAATTGCAGCTAAATGTATCTAATTGTGAAAAAGTAGAACATTTGATCCTGGATTTATGTACAAAATGTACACTGATATAACTTTAACTGCTATCTAAATCATCAGGAGCTTACATATAACCTCCATTTACACTAAGTTTCACCACTGCTTTGCACAGAGAGGTTGAAGCAGCAGTAAGGTCAGAGATGTATGCTTCCTAAGAGGAATTGGCAGTGTTCAAAACTTTACTCTGGAACTGTATACTAAGAATAGTAACTGAGTAACCCATAAGAATCACAGGTGAAACCCCTGGCTTAATAAACTTTACATAGATGTCATCTGTAATCACAAAAATAACATTTCTGGACAGTGGGAGTGGCAGAGCAGAAGGAATATTCTCATTTGACAATTCTCTTTAATGTCTGATTTGGGTTTTCCAAGAGCCTTTAACAAAGCTTATTCCAGATACATAAAAATCACAAATAGATTCTTCAAGACATAACACGGCAAAAACTGCATTAAAATTACAATTCTAACAAAGTAACTTAGAGACAACATAAATTGGTCTATTGTCTCACCAGATTCCTAAGAACAAATTATAAGGAGAAGATCATATGTTTCATTAATTAGTTAAGTATAAAGTCCAGTAAAAATATAGGCATAGGGCATAGGTTTGGCATTCATTGATAAACTGTTGGTAGATATTAGTGGACAAATGACTCGTAAGTAGCATGGGTTTTTCATTTTCTTCAACTTTAATGATTGAAATAAAGTGCTTCAATGTTTTGATCTAGTTTTCCCATTGCTTTGATAAAGGTGTAAAACCAATCCCAAGCTATCAAGTTTCAAAAGTTTGTCTTATCTTCACATAGTTATTTTTAGTTCAATAAGTTTTAACGTAATTGCTATGAATTAAACCCAAAAAGATAATTAAGGCTAATAAAAAAAAGAGATATGAAACAAAAAATAACAAAAGCATTTAAACACTGCATCATCTAATGTAGGAAATTTTCAATGATTCCTATATCACTAAAATTCAGTTAGTAATAGCTATTCATTTAGCCCAAAAATTGGCAGGTTTCTCAATATGTTAGCATTGGCGAAATCCTGAATGCAAAATCCATCAAATCATAATTAAAAACTCTGAGAAAATAAAAGTGAGCTTTGAGCTAAAAATTAGCTCAAAATTATTAATTAAAACGAGACACCTCATACCTAGACAATTCTGTCAAAGTTAATAAAAATATAATTCAAGAAGTAGAATGATAGTTTTAATATTAATGATAAAACTATTACAACTGTAATATTTAATTACTACTGTAAATATAAACTAATTTATTTCATTAATTCATTTTTAGAAAATATAAAAAAATTAATTCAATAACATTATTAAAAATAAAATGTAAAATATTAAAAGAAAATATAACTCACAAATAGTTCTGAATGTTGGTTTCAATGTCTGACCATACCCCAGCAATTTGTCCTATTTCATTATCAAATGCAAGGAATTCTTTAACAAGTTCTCGATTCTCCTCAGTGTCATTCGCTTTTCCAAGCTAAAAACAATTATAG
>NW_027110330.1:147645-147919 GCF_000696795.3 Halyomorpha halys
ACACTCTCTAATCTGAATAATTTTGGGAATTTAGATTGGATTCACTATGTCACAACAATGGTATATAGTCATCTTTTGAGGATATTATAAACTTTTTTAACCTTCTCCAGTTCTTTTTCAGCACATCTGACTCAGGACTTTCTAATGGAATCAAGTTATTTCTTTAATGGATATGGATAGTATAATAAATTATTATATTGTAATAAGGAAGAAATTGTTGTCATTCACTAAATCCAGTTAATACCTTAAGAATCTTCCAGTCAAAGGATTATTA
>NW_027110330.1:148259-168232 GCF_000696795.3 Halyomorpha halys
ATATTGTAATATCCTCTTTCTGAGGAAATGGTTATTTTTTATGTATAAAGGGTTTTTAATGTTTTTATTTTTTTTATCGTTTCAATATTGTTCGTTTTCTTTGTTAAACCACAAAGCAAGCTAACCAATTTTCATCAATAAAATATGAAGTTAAAAAAGATATCGTTCAAAGCCAAGATGGCGGGGCATGCCCTTTCAAAATTCTGTCAAATCGTGGCCATGTTGAGCAGATTCAAATATTTTAAAAACTTTATTTAACTTCCCATCATAATTGTAGTTACAGAAAATTTAAGAAAAAATAAAAGTTCAGAATAAGTATTACAAACTCCTATAGAAGGGGAAGGAAGAGAGCTTGCTTTTTGATCATTTGTTGCTTAGGCACGGGCAGGGAATTATGTTTCCTGGAAGAGGAGGTCCTCCTCATCTTTTGTCTAGATCAAGGGAGACAAAAGACTTGAAAAAGAAGACATCAAAGAGTCACCCAAGAAGAAAAAGGGACTCTTTTTGTGGATCACCTGGTGAGAGGACATCTGGAAGCGGGGAGGACTGGAAGCCATTGTTGACTGTTAGACATAGCATTTTGGGAAAGAAGACATCAAGACTCATCAATCATCAGAAGAAGATTATGTAATTGGTTAGTTTTGTTCTAACTAGATTTTATTACATTTATACAATAACTATTAATTAAGTTTAAATGTTATTAGTAGTAAATTGTCAGTTCTGATTGCCCAAAAACCCGCCCTGAGATTAAGAGTCTAAAATATTATAAAATTTTAAATAATATTCTACTATTAATATAATATTAAAGCTGTTTATTTTAACCCAAGCGATAATAAGATATGAGAATAATTAAAACTATTAATATTCTTTTTATTTATTTTAAATAAATTTTTAATATTACAATATATGTGAGTGTGTGTGTATAAAAAAAAAGTACTATATTCCATTGGAAATTCTAAAGGTAGTTCCACTGGAAAAGGTAAGACAATTAAAACATATTCAAAAGATATACCACATGGCAGTGCTATGACTGAAACAATAAATTAAAAAAATCCAAAATATTGAAGAGGTTTAGGGGAGTATAGTGGGACAACCTGTGTGTCTTTGTATCTGTGTGTTTATATATAAAAGATTACTTAGAATAATCACAGTAAACTGTTTACATGCCATTAAGTGATCATGAAAGGCTAGGACTGACATTTAACAAAAATACTTTACTTATTAGATATCAAATAGTGGGAGAAACTCCTTTGAAAGATAAATAAGTTATAAAAAACAATCTGATATTCATTTTATAATTTATAATAGGGAACATGATGTAAAAATAATACAAATATCTTTTGGTTTATAAAATGCAATCCTGTAATTTAGTTCCAACCAGATTAACAAAAAAAAATTATGCATATATATACATATATCATCAAGTTTTTGTTTAAAAATTATTAATATATACTTCAGAATACTGAAAACTACAAAGAATAGTAATAGCCATAAATATATTTTTTTAAGTTAAATTAAACAATAATAATAAAATTAGTTAATGGTAATTTATTGAATACAACTGATAGAAGTATAAGTTATTACAAAATAAAACAATACCTGAGAAATAAACAGTGGGACACTATTCTGGAAAAAAACGTCAGTATATATGATGGTATGAAATAAGCGTTGATTAAGTAATTTCCAACTCAGATTAAACTGTTGTAAATGTTCAACTTCAAGTTGACTTAGAACAGGTGCAATGACATTTGCAGCACTTATAGTTTTATTATAACGATCAAGCAAACCTGTAATAAAACTATTCATTAATAACAAAATAAAAGTATTGCAAGATGCTGTGAGATAACCTACTTTATCCAATTTGAGAATCTACTGAGAATCAAACTGTCAAAATTGAAGTAAAACATTATATTATCACAATAGGTTATTAAAAGAATTATAATATTAAGATACTCATAATAGCTTACAAACATTAATGAGAGAGGTCAATTTCGAACTATGTTCAAAAGGAGGACAAAGTTCAGAGAATAGTCCCAGGATCAATCAGTAAGTTTGGAAATTCAATCAAAATTGTTGATAAATTTTAGTTTTTACCTCCTTCAATGAAGTGTTGTAGCTACCTACTTCCAGAATGTAAGCGTAAAAAATAAGCTGAGGCAGATATTAAACCAGTTTTTCGCTAATTTCTAGTGGATTTTCAATTTCAGAGTCTATTGAAAACTTTAGCAATGGAAGTTTTGCTAAATATCAAATTTAATATTACTGATCTAAGTTTTATGTACAATGAACTGCTTTCAGAGTGCAATATAGTCAATGTTGTGCAGTTTACTAACATAACAACTGCAAATATTTTGAGAAATGGAATATTTGAATAATTCGGTACAAAAAATTGTTAGTTAACTGATTAATTGTACCAACTGAATATGACCTCCGATGATCATATAATATGCTATATTTTGTTTTACATCCAGCAATAGAATATGCAATAAACGTTTTCAAAAATAATATTTCAAACAAGTATTCAAAATTACCTGATATGAATATATGAGGAAGTTGCGAATTATCAGACAATTTATCCAAGAATTGAAGAAGCCGAACTTTCACTTCAATAACAAATTCTTTAACTTGAGCTTCCAATCTTTGATAAAGCTGATGCGGATCACATACATCGAAAAGCCTACAACATAAATAAAAGGAAATATGAGAATTTACAGGGAATAATAATAATATAAAACTTATCCATTAGGCCTTAACCACAGCTTACATCACTAAAATAAATAAAACAGAAAAACATAATTGTTAATTATTTAAAAAATAAAGGCAAACTAATTTCTCACTTTATCCAAATAAAATCAAGAAATACTTACTTACTATAAAAAATAAATTAATTAATAAAAATGCTTGAGTAAACCTTTTTCTCACCTATTTTATCCTTTCAGCATTAAACCTTATCCAAATTTAGAATAGAAATCATAAAATAGAAAATTTCAAGTTAGTAGGTCATTTAAAAATCAATGTTGGCAAAATATATTAAATCAAATAAATATAGTTTTAGTGTACCAGTGAAAAATTTAGAGAAATAAAAGCAAGTAAATTAGAAGAATACAAAGATAAATTGAGGTTTTAACTAAAGCAATTTTACTAGCAGATCAAATATAGACATGCTTATAACAGGGTAATTCTACAAACATGACTAGATTTAGTAATGGATCTGAAATTGACCCAAGAGACGGGAAGTGGATAACCAAGACATCTTGAGGTGACATGTTTTACATAGAGATAAGCCAGAATGATAGCAGCTAACAGGAAAAGTTTGACCAACCTTCTGTAGAACTTTTAGGACTAGGGGTGCAAGGAGGTCCAATTGAGTAAAATAATGAAAATCCAATTCAGAAATACTTTTCAAGTAATAACAATATTCAAGTTACATTTTGTTTCTACCCTGTATTTTGAAAGAAAAGACAACTAGTTACAAGAACTGTAACTTATATTAAAAAGATTAATAAATTATATTGTAGATTAATATACTTTATTAAATAAGAATTAATAATGATTGATCATATTATAAAACAATAACCTAAGATTTAGATTTTATAAGTTTTTTATTTTATAAGTATGAGTAAATTCTTTAAATCTTGAAATTCTTTCTTCAGGAATACAAAGTGGTCTAATCTTCATATAATGTGAGTTGTCTATTAAATATTTTTTAAGAAACCAGCTTAATTATTCACAGATTTATAAAAAGTTCATGGGCACAGTAATAACATTACCAAATTAGAATTAATTAATCAACAAATAAAATTCAAACAAAAATAGAAGGAAAAACAATTGTTTGATGAAAAGTTGACAAGGTTCTTACAACTTGTATTTCCCCATGAACTCCAAAACATGGATAGTAGATACTAATATATTGTTCTTAGAATTAAGCTTCATATCTAACTTAAACCAGTGAATGGAAATAATATAGCGCCTATTTGAAATTGTTCTTAAGTGTTTTATACACAGCTCAAACTTTTCACTAAAACTGTTAGTTACCATCATTAATTGTAAAAAGGACTATCAGAGTTGAATATTAAAAAAATATTTGAAATTTATTTTTTTTACTGGACAATAAGAAAAAAATTAAATTAATTTATCTTTTTCACAAAAGAAATTAATATTTAAATAATAATCTTACTGTAAGACTCTTAACTCTTAAATGCTTAAATAGTAATTAACCCTTCAGTAGTCACCCAGGTGCATAAAGTTCACCAATTTGACCTTTAACTTAATCCATTATGTGTTTAAGATAATGCATTATATTATTATGACAATATAGGTTAAAGAGGTTTTGCCTGATGCTAGAAGAAGAGCACAATATGCCAAATTCACAAAAAGGGAGATATACTAAAATGTGAAAACTATCAAGGCATCACAGTTTTTATTTGCAAATAATATGTTCTTAAATAAACTATTTCACTGTCTTCTTCTCCATTCAAAATGCGGCACTGGGCCATGTCAGTGTATATTTTTAAGAGGGAAGATATTACGACAGACCAGATTTGCAAAATGTACTAGAAGAAAGTAGGGAATATAAGGTCAAGATACACCATCTCTTCATTGATTTTAAGTCAGCAAATAACAGTTTGAACTGTCAGGAATAATTCAAGGCCCTAGGTCACATAAATATACCACCCCAGCGATAGGACAACTGTATTGCTGATGAAGCTAGGTATCTGGGAATCAGATGCTAGAGGACAATGGAGATTGCCGGAAAATTCTGGGGTTTATTGTTGGAGGAGGCCTGTAATTAACATTGGGTTGTGGAGTCTTGAATTGGTGGCATTAAATTTTTATTATTATATTGTGTTTTTATTGTGAACAGACCCAACGTTCACTAGACCAGGAAGATCATCTATCATCGATTTGACGTTTGTCAGTGGACGCATGCATCGGATCGTTATTGGAAGGTCTGTAGATTTTATACAAACAGTGATCACCAGGCTATATTGATTAAACTGCATACACCTACAAGAAAGAAAAGTTGTCAATAGAGAACTAATGGCTGGAACACAAAAACTTTTGATGATGCTTCATTCACTTTAATGCAAGAGGATGAGTGTGAATTGAAAGGGTCAGCCGAAGAAAAGGTGTGTATACTGACCTCTTATATATGGGGCTTGTGATGCAGCTATGACCCGTTCAAAGCCTGTCAAACATCATTCGTCAGTGTACTGGTGGACGGATATTATTGCCGATTTTCGCCGGTGTTGTAACCAAGCAAGAAGACGTTACCAGCGAGAAAGATGTCTTCCGGAGTTTTCTGTGCTTCAAGAGTTCAAGAGAGCTAGAAGGAACCTCCGACAAGCCATTAAAGAAAGCAAACGTTGGTGCTGGAGAGAACTCTGTGATGAGTTGGATGCAGACCCATGGGATAGACCTTACAAAACAGCACTTGGAAACTATGCAAAGGCATGATACCGCTTCCCACGAGATCAAATGTTGTAGACAATATTGTCAGAACACTATTCCCTGAACAGGCGAATACTATTGAATGTACAGACAATATATATATATATGACGGATATTTCACAAATAACACAGGAAGAGATAGAGGACATCGCCTCTGACCTACAAAATGCCAGGCCACTTCTCTTCAATTCTTGCATTCGTGAAGGCTCAATTCTGAAACCTTGGAAGAGACAGCAGCTCGTACTTATTCCAAAGAGTAAGGGAAGACTGGAAGACCAGTCAACCTATCGTCCAATTTGTTTATTGGATACTATGGGTAAGACATTTGAGAAAATCCTTTCCCTCAGGCTACAAGAGTTCACGGAGAGAGTTAATGGCCTCTAGCGTGCTCAATACGGATTTCGTAAAGAGTGATCCACGATAGATGCTGTTGGATTGGTAGAGGAGATGGCCCGCACAGCAATTGCAGAAGCAAGGTGGAGGAGAGATGCTAAATGTTATGCAGCAATCTTCACTCTAGACCTTAAGAATGCTTTTAACACTGCAAGATGGACCTGTATAATAGATGCCCTACGAACTATGGCGGTGCCAGCCTATCTTATGAGAGTGCTCACAAACTACTTCAAAGATACAACGCAATCTTATAATTGTCAATGCCGGAGGGAGCCACAGTTGTGAGATCCGTAGATGACGTTACAGTTGTAGTGGCGGCGAAGCACTTGGAAGAAGTTACCCTCATCGCAAACCAGGCTGTTGCTACGGTCCGAGGTTGGCTGTCTTCGGAAGGCCTACAACTTGCAGATCACAAGACCGAGGTTCTCCTAGTAACTAGCAGGAAGCAGACTGAGTCCATCACTGTCACGGTTGGTAGGCACGAAATTCGTTCCCAGTCTTGCTTAAAATACCTAGGAGTCACGATCGATGCACGTCTCGACTTTAATGTTCACACAGAGTATATCAATGCCAAATCTGATAAAGTAGCATCCTTTTTGTCATGCCTTATGCCCAACGTTGAAGGTCCCAGAGAAAGTAGCCAAAGGCTTTTTGCTACTGTTGTTCCCTCCATTATGTTATATGGAGCCCTGATTTGGAAAGAAGCGATGGTTACCAAATCATACAGGAGAAAATTAGTTTCAGTTTATCACAGGGTTTATTTAAGGACGGTTAATGCTTTTCGAACTGTTTCCTATGAAGCGGTGTGCGTGATAGCCTGAATGCCGCCTGTGAAACTCCTTGTTGAAGAAAGAAGCAGGCACTATGGACGACACTTACACGTTTCCAGAGAGGAAGAGCGAAAAATAACCATTGACCAGTGCCAGCAATGTTGGGAGGCTGCAGATTCCAGGAGGTGGACTCGCAAGTTAACACCCGATGTGGGCATGTGGTATGGCCGCCAGCATGGTGAGGTGGATTTTTACGTAACCCAATTGTAGACCGGACATGGATGCTTTAGAGCCTACCAGTACCTCTTCAAACTAGACAACACCGCAGAATGCCCTGGATGTCAGACTGTCAAGGAAACCGCGGAGCACGTGTTTTTCACTTGCATTTGCTTTGCGGCAGAAAGAAGTGAATTGGAGAGTGTGTGGAGGACGCATCACACCAGAAAACGTGATGAGCTATATGCTACTCTCAGACCAGCACTGGAACGCAGTGAAGAGATTCACCACAGTCGTCCTCAAGAGGTTGAGAGAGGAAGAGAGGGCTAGAAGACACAACTAGCATAGAAATGTGAAAACATGCGAAGAAAGTGAGGCAGCACTCAGCCATTTCACTCCATGAAGTAATGCCTAGTGGTAGTCCCGTGGAGAGAAATGAACAGGTGTAGGGCGGTGGTTTTAGTGGGTAAAAATCCCACACACGGATAGGTACAGGCCTATCCATGTCTTTTGAAGATTTCCACCAACCCTCGTAAAAAAAAAAAAAAAAAAAAAAAAAAAAAAAAAAAAAAAAAATATTATCTTTATTTTTTTTTTTTTTATTAAAAAAAAAAAAAAAAATTTTTTTTAACAAATAGGTTTTCTTACATCAAATCAAATCATTATTATATCATTTAAACTAATAATTAAACAATTAAATAATATAAAGAGTAAGTGAATCATGCTTTTCTTACTATTTTCTATTCACATTAAATTGATAAACTAAAACATTTAATACCTAATCAAAACTCAAAAATTTATTCAAAACAATTTTGAATATCCATCACTCCCACATTTAATTAATGATATCTAAAAATGTAATGCCCATTAATTTTCTATTAGTTATCATTTGAGTCTTTGAAACATTTTCTACATATCACTGAACATGATCTGAATTTTTGAACATTGTAAAGTGTTCTTATTAGAAGTTAAATAGTATACCACACAGAATTGAATGATGAGATGGTCCTGGTAGTGAGAGAAAATGGGACTAAGAGAACGAAGAATGCCATGAAAGATAATTAATGGTTTAGCAAAAAGAAATCATAATTTTCTAAAAATGAGGATAACTCCTATTCTAAAAATGAGGATAACTCCTATTCTAAACATGAGGATAACTAAGGCTCCTTGTTTGATACAAATGAAGATGATTTTCATAATAACCCTTCTTATCTGACCAAGTCTGAATCACCTCCTCAAAATGATGATCCACTATTAGATACAACTACATCTAAAAAGGACTGCAGAAATGAGGCAGGAAAGTGTACAAAGTCTCAATATAATATAAGTGACTAACCATCGATAAATTCCATTCTATTATTTGGATAAGATTGTTAATCTCAACACAGAAAGTGATAATTTTTGTGGAACAAACACAAAGTAAATGACCAGGTACCACAAATTTTAAAGACGGCTGAAAGTGAAGGATAGTCTGTGACATAAACGAAGCATATTATTCTATGTACTCGAACCTTTTAAACAAATTAGCAGTTGAAAACATTATTTCCAATAGATATAAAGATGTCTAATTTTAATTTGACATACAATGTTTATCTAAGGTGGGGTTGAAAAATGTGTAAGCCTCACCTTAGTTTACTTTTTTTTCATGGCATCTTATTTTCTTACACTGTTAACATATTTATGGTTGTCTATATCTTTTTTTAGCCCTGATGAAGCCTTGCGAAATGGTGTGAAACATTGGCTATTAATAAATAGTTTTCATACTATTTGAATTACTTTTTTACCGCACCAGGATCATCTTTCTATTGTTGATTACACAAGGTCAATCAACAACCTTCTAAAATAATCTGCAAGACGGTGGCCATTTTTCTATTTGTTTATTCATCGTTTATAAATTAATGAGTTTTAGTTCATGCACTATGTTTGAGTAATCTTTTATCTTTTTGGATGTTTACATAAAGGAATCTTAATAATTCAGTCTATATTAATTATAATGTTAGTGATGGCTTTTTAATAACCAGGAGGAAAAAAATTTATATTTGCACCTTACTTAAACAGATTTATAACATATTTTGGAACACCAAACTATTTACATAAGAATGATTTATTTATTCGCTAAACGAACATATATGGAAATAATTATATCAAATATTATATTTTTAAGTAATGTTTATTAATTTTCTTCATTAGGTCACCAGGCAATGGCTTGACAGAATCGTTTCCATAATCCAGATTTTAGACAAAATCAACTGAATTATCATGTTTTACATCTGTAGCAGAAAACTGATGACAGAAGCGAAGAAAAATAAATTTGCGTTATATATAGAAAATATATAGGAAGATGGTCAGGGTTGTGGTCAAAGGAGAAACAAAAATAGTTTACAACTATTTATTTTCCGATGTTTCGCCCCACTTTGTAGGGCTTCATCAGGGCTGAACAAGCAAACGGGTGAACAGGAGCTTGCTTTGAACAGCCCTGATGAAGCTATACAAAGTGGGGCGAAACGTCAGAAAATAAATAGTTGTAAACTATTTTTGTTTCTCCTTTGACCACAACCCTGACCATCTTCCTATATATCAATTTTTACGGTCAAATATATATACATATATACTATATATAGAAAAAAATAAATTTATAATTTTTTGTTTGTTAGCTGTAAGTCAATAACTGGTTCTATTTGTGATTTTGCTCAACAATCAATAGTTTTGTTTTAAATCTAGTTTTATTAATTAAATCTATTATCATGAAATTAAATTTTTATTTTTTATTAATGATTAAATCTCTGTTAAAACAATTTTCTGCATTAATTAATGGCAATAAAAATTGGTTTGGAGCTAAATTCCTTGATAAGCAGGATCCTAAAAACTTATTTCATCTCTTACAATTGTTGTATTTCTTACTTTCATAATAAAGTAAACAATTAATTTCTTGTTAAATAAGTGCATGATATTATCTAAGGAGGCTATAAGTTCCTTCAATATTAAAGTTTTCTAAGTGCCATTGGTTCTACCCCTTTACATTAATAAACAACTTTCTACAGTTGATTATTTAAAATTAAATAGTATTCTAAATTAGTTGTAATATTAATCAAATTAGATTAAGAAATCATAGAACTACATTTTTTAAACTAATGTGCACATACATCACTAGCTGATTCAGTTTGAGTGTCTCCCTTGGAAAATTACTAGATCTAGTACTGACATACATAATAAAGTTTAAACAGAACATTAAAAAAAACATATGATAGTCAGGAAAATAAATCAAGTTATAAACCTATAAATAAAATAGCCACTTTAAACTAAATGAAAAATAAAATAGAAGAAAATAAAAATGGAGGCATGGAATACAAATTTAGTTGTTTGAATTTCCCTGGAATATATTATAAAGCTATTGATAATATCAATATATTAAGCACAGAATATATCAACAAAAAATAATTGTAAAAAAAAAATATGGGATATAATTTAAAAATACATTAGTACCTCATCTTTCAAAAAAAAAAAAAAAAAAATGATTTTCAGAACAAAGATTAAGTATAAAGAAAAAAAAAATCAGAAGAAAATTATTACACGTAATAACAATCACAGAAAATCTAGAAAAGTAATAAATTACAAAACAGAGAGTGCGTCTAAACAGTCTTCATTAAACTAATTTATTATATTAACCAAATCAAACATTGTACAAAATTTCCTGTGTCATCTCTTTGCATTACTAAATACTACTCTGCCTCTCTTATTCTTTCCTATATTAGAACATTTCCAAGATTCCTGCCGGAGTTGATATTAAGGACTGATTGGCTGAATTATTGTCTTGGATGATAGTATAAAAACATATATTTTGATCTAAAAGTAATGGTTTATCAATTTTCCAGCTTCTGTCTCATTTTCAATTGATTTAACATATTTGATAAGTGATGTTCAGAAACTTTTGTAATAAAGAAATTAATTAATTTTATTTTATTAAATTTCTAACGTGAATACATAGGTAACCAAATACGATTTGGACAAGTGGTCAATTTCAAAGAGAATTGTGATTTGAAAAAAATAATATAAGTTTTAATGAAGTTTTTACAAATTATTGATTGATGAATACAAATAAAATTCTAAAGGCTTAGGTGATAACAAATAGGATTAGTAAATTTACTCTACTTAACTTAGGCCCAAACTACAACCTAGCTATCTGTAACTTTGAAGCTTACATCTTTAATTATATATTTCAGTACCTCTGAGATTAATGTAGTTTATAAGTTAAGTTCAATTATACATCCCACTGTAAAACAGGACTCTCTCTAATTGATAGAACAGTAAACAAAGGCTTACAAAATCTTATTAGATTTTAGAATAACTTATTTAAATATATCAAAAGTTTTTTTAATTAAAAATACAATTATTAATAACATAAACTGAAGTTAATAATAGCTCTCATATTCCTAATTTACCATCATTGTTAAAAAACAATAAAGAAAATTGCTTTAATGTTCTACATTCATTCACAAAATTTAATACTGAAAAATTAATTTAAATTATTTTTAATTGAATCACCAAAAGCTTCTAAAATGATTAATCTAAATTAGTTGATTCCACCTTCCTCCTCAAATAATGGGGCAATTCAAGAATGGTGGATTAGTTAACACTAAAATTGAAATAGTAGTGAATATGAACCACTTTCCAATTTTTTACTTCATGTGTTTTTGGACTGCAGATGGTTCAATCATTTTCAGTCCTAAAAAACAATTAAATGAGAAATTGACCGAAATTCAAATATATAACCATTTCAGTATAGGCGAACACAAAATAACCATTTTTTAGTTATTCCATTATTCAAGCTGGAAGGTTTACTTTCAGGTAATGAAAAAAAAATCAAAACTATTCATTTTACAATGCCGAATTGAGGAAACTACACCTATTAAATATAATCCAGGTTATAGTATTACGGCGAATAAGATAGGCATGTAAGATTGTAGGGCTTAGTAACAAATGAATACCTAAAATGTTAATAAACATCAAACTGACAAGTAAACCGAAGTGTAGGTGGGAGGATTATGTCAAGACTGTTTTAGTAAATTTAGGTTAGGACAGCCGTCACTGCACGGTTTTATGTTGACAGTGATTGGTGGTATCGGTACCGTACTGTCATGTTCGCTGAGCCCTTTTTACTATAATAAGTATTATTTTTTTACCTTGTTAAAAATATTTATTATATTTTCATTATAAAAATATTCAAATGAATCCAAATTGAAAATATATTCAAACCCATGCAGTATTGCATATTTAGAGGTACTTTACATATGTTCACAAACATTATTATGAATGCAGTTAATAAAATTAAATATGTTTTACCATTTGCTACAATTTTCTTAAGATCACAATAACAAAAATTAATCCTGATAATCCAGCTATTAATCCTCAGGAATGTCATGAGCAGCATAAGCAATAAAAGGGGATTGAACTGAATGCTTTGAGGTACAAACAGAACTTGAACAAAATGATTGCTACAAATTTTATTCATAGCCTTTCTTGTAATACAATTCACCAAGTTATAAATGAGGCAGTGTTCATACAGCAAATACAAATCAACCTTATTCCTTTTACACTCCTAGTATACTGGTACTGGTATTTGGTGGGGGAACAAGTCCGGCAAGTGGGCCTAGTGGTCCTTTTTGCCTGCCCCTGACGGCTACCTAGGTTGCCGCCAAGTACTAACCAAGGTGGGAGTTTCAAGATTCATTCTTCGGGACCGCCGAAAAATGAATGTTTAACTGCCACAGGTGGGAATCGAACCCACAACGTTCTGAACTGAGCGCACTGGGACCTGCGCCCCAACCCGCACAGCCGTCACATCCCCACTACTGGTATAAAAGGAACACTTTTTAGCATATGCAGATGATCTCCTTTTTAGAAAACATGGGGATGAAATTAAAAAGCCTCCCCACGTCCCACAGTCTTATTTATCAAAGCAAAAAAGGTAGGATTTGTATTTAACAACAAAAATACAGAATACCTTGCAGTCAATCCAGAAGATCACATAAGTCGAGAAAAGGTTTTAAAAAGCTGACGGCTTTAAGTACTTGCTATTATAATAACATACACATCAAGTGATTCTGGAGGTTAATGCGCATATCTTTAAAAAACAAGTCTTTTGAATATTATCTCTCCTTAGGTTGGGTTAAATTAAATTAATGTTAAGCTTTACCTATGAGTTATTTGATTACTGTTTGATTGTTTTAATTATATTATAACACGGCATTAATTATATTATAATAAGGCATTACAAAACAGATGATATCTTTATCCATTGTATCTTTATAACTTTATCATACAGAACTATTTAGAGTAGTTTAAACAGAAAATAGAAACAAAACAAAATCACAGTGATTGTAATACTTAATTGTCATTCCAATCATCCAAAGTCTCAAATAAAAATACATCCAAAAATTTAATCAAGAAAGATATCTTACTGGCATAAAATAAATTTTTAAAGAATACGCATTTATAAAATATTAGAAAGAAAGTTATAAAACATTATATATCAATTTATACCCACGTAAATTTGTTAATAAATTATGGTTTCAATGCTTAAATAAATTAAATAATAAAAGTGGAATTAATAGTAACAGGAAAAAAAATTAAATATTACAAACTATAAATAAAGAAAAGGATAAAATAACAGAATTTTCCAAAATTATAAATAATGAAAACAAAAAAATATAATAACTAAGATAAATAACACTATAAATTATTCTAGTAACTTCGAATAATTTATAATGTTAGATATATATGTATTAAAATGAATCTAACACTATAAATTATTCTAAATTGAAACATAAATAAAAAAATACTAATAAGAATAAATGGAAAAATGAATAACAATAACAAATTATTTTTTTTAAAACGAAATGAAAGATATAATTGAAGATGAAAATAAACATAATGTAATTTATCAAATAGAATGCAAACAATGGAAAAGGTTATAGTAGCTGAGCGTGTTGAGGCACCAAATTAATTATTCTCACTTTAAAAGTGGGTACTCAAATCCAGGCCTGATTTTCTGCATGGGTCAATTTCTATTTTGTGATAGACCCATGGAATGGATCTCAACCTTCCTACTCTGTCTACAATAGGATAACCTGTTTTTCCTGCTCTAAGTTAATATAAGAGAATATAATGACATTAAAAAATTTAATAATGTGAAGATAATTCCATATTGAAGAAAAATCAAAATTCAGTCATGGAAATAAAACTAATAGTAAAAACATGAAAAATGTAAATGAAACTGCATTGGCTAAGCATAGTATTATTAATGATCCTGAACTCGATTTTAGTAAGGTAAACATTTAACTAGAGAAAACTGAAATAAAATTTTTAAATTAAAATAGATTCATTATTTTTGAAAGGCCCTGTATGATAACTTTTTAAAGCAGTTAAATATTAAAAACATAGAATAAAACTTTTAAAAATAAAATAAGGCCTAAAAACCTGGATTCAATACTGATACTGACAATCCAACAATGTTATGAACTGAATTTTTTAAGTGAATCAGATTTCTTTGAGCCAAAAATTCTGTGCGTGTCAGTCGTACTCCCCGACTTTAAAGTGTCTTCAATAAAATTCTCTATATCCACCCAATCCCAACAAAATAAAAAAGTTTAAAAAAATTATGAAATTTAAAAAAATTTATCACAATATTCAAAACTATTTATTAATCATAAACAAATAGAAAATAACAACATAGAGATTCAAAATGTTTCTATTAACACTCATCAGGAAATGAAATCTTAATCAATTTACAGGTCAAAAATATGAAAAAAAAAAAACACAAAAAATAAGGTTTTTGGCTTTAGTCGACAATTGAAGAAGAAACAACCCATTACATCAAAAATTATAATATGAAGAATTAGATTTGGTACGTAATGAGATCAAGATACCCAACTAAAGATCTTTGATGAATTGTTGAAACTGCATTGTACAATATACTTTGTTCCTGTGTCTGACAGTTTTAAAAATATTTTTCTATTTTGCAAAACCACTTAAAATTAATTTAGCTAAAAATAAAAATAACAAGTTTGTTTGGGACTCAACATTCATTAATATTCTCCATAATAGTTTCTTATTCTCCATAATAGTAACTTTTTATTTATTTATTTTAAATGCTAAGATCTATTTCTTCATAAATTTTCAAAAAGTGAAGAAAAGAAATTTTCCAATTTTTTCCCCTATTTTTTGGCCAAAAAAACTGGTCGAGACTACATCTGCTGATTCATATTTATACGAAAATTTTAATTGGTGTTATATTTCCTATAAAACCCCCAAGAGTTATCCCTTTTTTCGGAGGGATATCCAATAATAATTCTGAAGAAAATTATATCAATAATTTTAATAAAAAAAATTTATTTTAGATTATTTCCCTGGTAGGTAATGGGAATAGGTAAAACTATGATACGATATAACTATGTCATAAATATTGAATCAAAATATGTAATTCTTTATTTGAGAGCTTAAATTAAACTTGTTTCATTTTATACCAATGTTTTAAGCTGTTAATTGATACCTTTAATATTTTATTTTTACATATAAATTGAAAAAACAAACACTAAATGGAATGAATCCATTTTCACAAAATCCAAGAAGCTGAGAATGTGAAAGACAAAATGTAAACGTATATCTTAGAACACTTTAGGAGACTTGTCGGCAGGTGCAAAGATGTACCAAGTTGTGAGGGTTTTTCTTTTGAGTAAATACATCTTCACATTTTTTTAGCAATGAATTTTTGGAAAATTTCCTGACTTTTTGATGAGTTCGGCGAAAATTCTTAACTTTATCAAAATAATAAAATTCCTATAGACTCTCTGGAAAACCTTACGGTGATGCTTGTCTCAAAATAAAGGATAACACATTTGGCATCCATAAAAAAAATAATTGGAAGTAAAATAGGTTTTTGAATTGTAATTTTCAGGTTTAGCTACAATTCAATTAATTAATATATCTGTAAATAATAGAAGGCAGTATAAATAATTTTTAAATTATTATTTTTAAATAAGTTTTAAACTCAAATCTAATTTAAAATAAAATAATGTTATATTATAAGGAATGAGTCAATAGAAAATAAGAATATAAAATAATAAGCTTTCTGTGTCCAAATCTCTAAATGGATTTGTTATGTAAATTAAGTTAAGAGGGTTCATTAAGCTAACTGATGATTAAATACAAAGGAAAATTAACTATAGACAAAACAGTGTAGAAAAAGGACAGAGATAAGGGTAAAAATAAACTGCAATATCTTAGCTCAGCCAGGAAAGAAGGAGCAAATAACATCAAAATCATCACAAAACATGGATGAATGAATAAAAAAACATACGATAAAACTTCATATACTGATTATATCAAAGATGTAGAAAAATAATTGAATCAAAAAGAAAAACGGTCCAAGACTTTAATAAATAAATGTGTTAATAAGCAAAATGTCTATTATGTTAAAACAAAAAATCATTACTTCTAAAATTATACAGTAGAACCTCTGTTAACCAGCCTCGCATTAACTATCCTTTGAATTTACTGGCCTATCGAGGAGAAAAAAAGATAGAGAAGAGGAAGTGGTCCCTTACTTCTAGCATAGGCACTGAAAGTTATCGAATATACAAAATCTGAGGACCATATTTTGTCAAAGGATATTAGCTAAGAATACCTTAACGATTAATAGTCCCGATCTTGCCACTCCATTTTTTCATCCCACTCTTATTTCATATAAAGGAAACCGGTAGAGTGCATGAAGTCATTTTAATGATTATTTTAGTCATGATTTATATATTTTGCTCCTATGATGGAAGTGAAGATAGGTTGCTAAATAAAATAAAAACAAAAATTTTAATTAAAAAAATCATGTACTATTAATAAAAAAAAAAATATATATATATAAACAGGAAACAGCAAATTCACATAAAAATGTTTAAAAATAAGACTAATTAGTCATTTTTATTATGACAATCATAATTTGTACATTTACACAATAAAATACAAGGTGATTCTGGATTATTTTTTCCATCTGCAAAACATTGTTCCACACTTGGACGAACATTTAAAAAGCTATATTAATGATCCTTGCAAGCTCGACTTAATCATTTGTTATGATACAAAATTGAAATCATAAAAACATTAATAACATGGAAGTGATTAATATCTTCACTACAGCTTATAAAGAAATTGCGGCTTCTAAATTCTTGAAATCCCGACAGAAACTTTAGACAGATGTTGAGAATCTTGTTACTGATGGGCCTCTTTCAGAAGATGAACATGTAGAAAATCAATCCATTCAAGATGTTACTAGAGTATTGCAATTAAAACCTGAACAAAGTGAGGATTGGATGATAAACAGTGATGAGGATCTAGAAAATAAGTTTATGACTGATGAATAAGATTAGTTACCAAATAGGACAAAAAGGAAAATGAAAAGGATGACAGTGGTGTTGAAGAGATAGAAAAAGTGTCTCATATTGAAGGAAAAAATGAACTAAAGGTGGCAATGATGTAAATTGAACAGCAACGTGGTTTAACTGCTGTAGATCTTCTAATGATGAAAAATTGAGAGATTTTACATCATAAAATTCTTAAAATTAAGGATGAAAAGCAAAAGAAATGACAGATATGTCGATAAATAAATAACTTTGCAGTCATTTTTTGGACACTGGACATACTTCGTATTTTTATGTTTTCAAAAGTATAATAAAAGCTATATGTACATACTACATATATAACAAAAATAGTGTTAATATTTTTCTTTGAAATACTTAAATCTTGAATTAATTGGCCAGGATCCCAGTTTCGAGGTGGCTTTTTAACAGGGGTTCTACTATAACTTGGTAATGTACATTTATTTGATTTAAAATAAAGACGAAATTGTAACTTTGCATGATAATTGTATTAATAACTATCATAAAATTTTGAATCAAGTTACCTAAACATAGATATGAACACAATTTTTACAGATGTGAAGGAGAAATGCTTCTTAACACAACTACTAAAATATCTATAAAAAAATATTCAAAAATCAGTAGAAAAATTTATTTAAGTACTTACCATAAAAGAGTGTATGTTCTCTTTTCAATCAATGAAATACCTGGAATTATCTGAAATATAACAAGGCTTTGAAATACAACAGATACCAGTAATTCTGTAATAATTACCTGCACATATCTAAAAAAAAAACACCATAATGGTGATTGACATGTTTAATTTCTGTCACTATTAAAACATTATGAATGTTTATGGTGAAAAAAACATCAAGGAGACTAAAACTCATTGTTGACAAAATCATGTAACCAGTAGTGTAATAAAATTATACAAACAATTTTTTTTTTAATTCACAAAATGTATTCTGTGAAAAATAACATGACAAGACCAACAGTTTAGAATGGAAAGAAAAGACAAATAATGCCCAGCAAAAGTTATCAATTTTAACCTTGATATAGAAAAAGGGCAGAGTTTGAGGTAATATAAAAAATAAATAAATAAAAAAAAAATCATCAACAATGAATACCAAATCCAGAATGTATCACTAACTAAAATATAAAGATAGCCTGAATCAAACTAATGCCAATATTGGCAAAAGTAAATAGGTAAACGAGTTTGGTCAAGTATAAAATTTATAGAGGAGAAAAGCAATTATAAGAAAAAAAATAAATGGGTAATAACAATTTTTACACCTTTGCCAATCATATCCATCAACAAAAACGTATTCCTTAATTAAATTGGAGATGATAATACTGAACAGACTGAATGAGGACTATTGTGGATAGTAGATAGTTTGGAAATCAGTCAATAATTTTTTATTATATAAGGCAATGTTTCAACTCAAAGATGTGGACCATCTCATCTTAAGGATTAAAATTAAATAAAAGATACAAGAGATATAGCTATGAACAAAGTAAAATGAGAGATGTAATAAGAAAATAGATAAATAATAAAATTAATGGTAAAAAAATAGTAATAGAATAAAATAATTAAGATAAAAATAATAATAAAAATATCTGATAATAGAGATAATTATTTTATTTATAATCTTAAACACTTTCTTGAGACTAGTTAATGTTGTTTAAATAAATAAATTTAAATTTTATCCTACAGTGCTACCAATGGGTAGTTTCTCTACACGCCTGTATCACTCCAATTTAACTTAGATCAGATTTACTAAATGTATCATAATGTACAGTTGTAAATAGCAATAAATAAATATTAAAAAAAAAAAAAAATTATCCATTATAGTCTCAAAACATTTTATTCTCTTTGTAAGTCCAACATTTAGGCCAATTCGCCCATCCTCAGGGACAATCTTAATACAATTTTAGAACTTAATAGTTTAAAAACACAACTTCATGCAGGCTATTCTGCCCAGGTCAATTCAACAATTTATCTAATTAGTCAATTTTCAAATTAAAATTAAAATTCTTAACACAGTCCGATAAATAAATGACTGTGATTAAGAATTTTAATTTTTGTTTTGATATGAAAATTAACTAATTAGAGAAATTGTTGAATTGACCTGTGCAGAATAGCCTCCATGAAGTTGTGCTTTTAAATTATTTAGTTCTAAAATTGTATTAAGATTGTCTCTGAGGATAGGCCGAAACATCGGACTTATAAAGAGAATAAAAAGTTTTGAGACTATAATGGATAAAATTTAAATTTATTTATTTAAAGAGATAATTATGTAAATAAGAGAAAACTGAGTAATCATACAAAAATAAAAATAAATAAAGGAAACTAACCAGAAAATTAAAAAAGTATATGAAGAATAGATGAAATAAAATAACGCTAGAATAAGTTAATAAATGAAATAGGCTTAGGCTTGATAACTGATGGACTAGCTTACAATGAGTATGCACTGAAAGAGGCAGAGAATTAGGCTTTTGATCATGATTGAGGGTGAAAGAACATGTCCTTGCCCGAAGGGGTGGCCGACAACTTATGGGAAATAGTTCAAAGTTCCAAAAAACATCAATTGGAAGTCAAGCATATCTCGTTTAATATTGCTATTTGAAATAATCAACAGATTGTAGACCAATAATTTTTTTAACAACTCACTTTTAAATTTTCTAAAAAAAAGTGTAACATAATAAACTTTGATATTCTTTATGCTTTCCATCTAATATA